>NC_133399.1:48533644-48837634 GCF_047511655.1 Castor canadensis | reverse complement strand
AACCACACTGCTTCCTGCCCAGTAGCAGTAGCTGCCCAAACCAGCCTGGGGCTAACCTGGTACAGGTCGTCATCCATAAGCTGAAACTCTAACGTGACAAACAGTTACTCTGGCCACATTTATGAGCTCATCTAAGCTTCCAGAATCATTCCTTCTGCAACTTCCTGTCTTTCCTTGGTCACGATGACCCAGGCTTATTGCATCCGTTACAATAGTACTTCAGACTGGACAATGTTTTTGACATATTTCCCTCAAATTGATAACTATAATAAATTCAGTTAATTGGGTGTTGGGCCTTAATCTGATTCATGTACTTTCCTTATAACCTGAAATGACAATGATAAACCAAGGAGAGAGATCTCAGGAGAAACCATTCTATCCAAAACCTTGATGTTCTGGAGTAATGAGGACAATGAATGTATAGTATTAAATGACAGCCTTCAGAAGTTCGTAGAGCTTTTAGGAGACACTTAGATTTTCTCTGCTGCAACTAGATGACAATAGGGTTGGAATGACATGAAATTTCTGTAGCTTTGAAAGCCTAGACTGCTATAAGAATTGGTATTTCATATTGGAAGATTGCTTCTCCCTTGAGCTATGCACATGCATGAGGCCACAGGTGTCAATAAATTTGTAAAATAGTTTCATATAGTTTTTGTTGTAAACCTTAATCATTGTGAAAAAACTCTGGGGTAATACTGTTGATATGTAAGTCTTGGATAATTTCTGGAAGGGCTGTGCAGCTGATTGGTACATGGGGTACTTGGCACAGGTAAGTAAGAGCAGTAGCAACATGCAGATTCCTTTTGAGTAGTGTAAAGTGAAAATAAATGTATGATCTGAGATTCTGGATTTGTGTAAGTTTGTTGCCAGTGGCTAGTAAAGGAACAGAGATTCTGTTGGAGTCTGTACTGTGGGTCATTCAAAGAGTCAAGCCCTAAGACAGATCCAAGAAGGGTCCCTATATTAGAATGTGAGACTTGGTCCCACTCTAGTACTCTAATTTCTGTTGTAATTAGGTATTTTTGAGAATGGGTCTTACTATTTTCCTCCACTGGCTTTGAACTGCAATCTTTGTGATCTCTGTCTCCACTGTAGCAAGGAGTACAGGTGTAAGAGTCCAGTGCCTGGCTCTTTCTAATACTTAATTACCCTGATAGGGGTCAAGGTCAATGTCATGGGCAGGCATTTAAAAGGGAGAGCAGTGTAAGTACTCTAATATTTACTGTTTGATGAGTACAGGTTTAATAGAAGTATCAATGCCAGGAGAGTGGCATGACTCACAATGCAGAGAGGTGCTCCTATGCTGCTGTTGCCCTGAACAATAATTCAATTCCACATCTCAGTGACCATAGGCAAAGACTTGAATGTAGAGAAAAAGATACTGATGACCAAGTCATAGATGTCAAGTTTGGGGATCAGAATCATGGGGATTGCTCATGAATTGAATAAGAGATCCTGTGCTGCCTCCCCCTATCAGACTCTACATACATGGTGTTTTAGGAGTCCGGGACCTATAAGGATGTGACCTTCATCCTCACCCAGGAGTGTTTTAGCAGGCAAATTTGTGGCTATTTCTCAAATGCTAATAGAAACCCAATACTTTCCATAAATGCCCCCCACACTTAGACCTTGGGATGGAGATTTGATTAGGCCTTAGGTTATCTTATCAGTTTGACAGCTTTCTATCCTTCCATCTCAGACAACACACTTCAGAACCTAAATATGAAACCATCAGACATATCTATAAAGATTAATATCAGGCAAAAAAAGAAAATATGTGTGCTATTTCTCATGGGAACATTTCCAGGAATGCCATGGAATCGTATCAGTGTGCCATGGATAGCGGTCAACTGAAAAATCACTGTATGTCCATGTGGAGGGCAAGGGTCTGACTTAAGTGGTTTAGTACTTTCCTAACCAGTATGAGGTCAAGTTCAAACCAAAGTACCATCCAAAGACATCAAAAGCTGTTTAGAACTGAGTGTGAGTGACAGAACAAAGTGAGGATTTTGTCCGAAGATGATATGGAGACCACAATGAGGGAGCAGAAGTAAAAGGATCACTAGTTTCAGGTAAGTGAGCTACATGGTGTGTTTTGCAATACCCTGGGCTACATTGCAAGATCCTGTATCAAAACCAAAGTAGAATGTCAGTGTGGGTCAGGCCTACAATCCTAACTACGGAAGAGACAGAGTTCAGCACGACCAAGGTGGAGGGCAGTCCAGGCAAATTGTTCGCCAAACTCCACTGGAAACACCCAACTCAAAACAGGGATGAAGGTGTGGCTCAAGAGGTATAGCATCTGCTTAACAAGGACATGACCCTGAATTCAAATGCAAGTACCACCAAAATAAATAAAAAGAAGTGATGTAAACACTAAGTGTAGGGCAAGGTCTATATCCCAGCCTCACTCTAGGTCTTACATGTCCAGTGCAACAAATAGTGTTAGCACAACCTAAGTTTCATATAGTATCACATGCATGTGTTGTTTCACATTTGGACTTGTTTTGAAAGGAAAATTTGTGAATTTAGGATAAAATAAAATTGCAAAAAGTTACATAAAAACTGGGTTACATATCTCGTGTGTAGATAAAACTCATCACAAGTTTAGGTTTTCACCCAAAAATCAAACTGAATGTCAACATATTTAATTTTTAATAAACAAATCAAATTTTAAACTCCTCTGAATGTGTGTATGTGTTTGTATCTATGAATTAGCCTAGAGAAATTTCATGTCATTCTAGTTGCAGCAGAGAAAATCTAAGTGTCCCCTAAAAAGCTCTATGAGATTCTGAAGGGTGTTTATTAATAGTATACATTGATTTTCCTCATTGTTCCAGAACATCAAGGTTTTGGATAGATTGGTTTCTCCTGAGATCTCTCTCCTTGGTTTGTCTTTGTCATCTAGATCTCTTTGTTCTCGAGTTTTTCTGTGACTGTCGATGTTCTTTACCTTCCAGTTATAGGGAAAGTACATGAATCAGATTAGGGCCCAACACCCAATTAACTGAATTTATTTTAGTTATCAATTTGAGGGAAATATGTCGGAAACATTGTCCAGTCTGAAATGCTATTGTAATGGATGCAATAAGCCTGGGCCGTCCTGACAAAGAAAAGACAGCAAGTTGCATAAGAAAGGACTTTGGAAGCTTAGATGAGCTCATAAATGTGGCCAGAGTAACTGTTTTGTCACATTAGAGTTTCAGCTTATAGATGGCCAACTGTACCAGGTTAGCCCCAGGCTGGTTGGGGCAGCTACTGCTACTGGGCAGGAAGCAGTGTGGTTTGTGCAGTTTTTGGAGGCCTTGAGTGAATTCCGCACTTAGTGAAAGTACCAGTTTTTGATGTGCAGCCGAAAAAGAAAAGAAAAGAAAAGCACAACTTCAAAGTGCCTTAATCAAGTAATATTGTTCCTTTGACACGTGTTTCACTTATCTGCTAATACTGTGCACAAAAATTAACGCAAATTTTCTGGGGGGAACACTTTTCTGCTCAAAGCATATACTAGCCTCCTTACTAATTCTTATTCTGCTATCGTCTTCAATACCAGGGTAGTACACCTGTTCTGTGGTGAAGTAAATCTTCCTACCATAAGCTGCAGTGTTAAAAATGTCATTGTGACCTTTCTCAACCATGCAGGTGTGGATTGTGCAATCTAACGTCGCTCAGGCCCTCAAATCCTGTCCAATTGGAAGCACGGCGTGTGGAGTGCCCAATCAGACACGGATGCAGAGGGGAAGGGCCGGGCTTTAATGACGTTGGGCGGGTCTTTAACTGAAATTGACCTTCAGAGATCATCTGGGAATTATCTCCAAGCTTTCTTCTCTGTTGAGGATGTTCGGTTGTTTTTTTCACATCCTTTAATAGCCGAAGAATTCTAAGACTCCAGCATATTATAGGGAGGACTCCGGGTACCCTAGAACCAAGGACAAGACATGCAGGTCAGCGTCCTGAAGGAGAAGGGAGGCAGTTTGTAACCGTAGGTTTGCGTCACCCCACTATGTGTTCGTAAGTCGTCTTGTAGGGCTGCCATTTGAAAAAGGAAGGATGAAGTACCGTGTGTTAGAACTGTCCCACGAGCAAAACATAGTTGATAATTCTGAGGAAAGGGGAAGCCGATGTTGGGGAATGAGGGCTGGGAGGAGGATATTTAGAGATTTATGGTTAGACCACAGAAGCGCTGGACTGGGAGGTGGTGGTTGTATTTAAGACTGCTTTCCACATATTTGGAAATGTGGGGGCAAAAGAGGTGGGCCCAACAGGAAGAAGGCAGCCTGGGGTGTGCATGAGTCACAGATCCTAGCATCTCCACAGGCCGGTTCACCTCCACGTCATCTACAAGTAGGGAGAGCGTTAGGCACGCGCCCTACCTAACAGCCCCTCCCACAGCCAGAAGGCGCTAAAGGTCGCGACCCCACCTGCCAAAGCCAGAGGCGACCCCGGTCCAGCTGCCCTACAGGAGGACTCACCGACGCATAGTGTGCAGACGCAAACCGATGGTTACAAACTGCCTCCCTTCCCCTCAGGACACTGACCTGCATGTCCTATTCTTGGTTTAAGGTTGCCTGGCATCCTCCCTATAATCTGCTTGAGTCTGATCTTTCTCAGGGCGACAGAGGCTGTGACAAAGCCACCTGAACATCCTCAACAGAGGAGAAAGCCTGGAGACAATTTCCAGATGTTCTCTGACAGCTAGTTTTAGTTCAAAACCCGCCCAGGATCATTTAAGCCCGCCCCTTTCTGTATCCGTGCCTCATTGTGCAGTCCTTATGACGTGCCTCCAATTGGACAGAGCTTGAGGCCCTGAGTGACATTCCATTTTACCAATACACAACTGGATGGCTGAGCTAGGTAACACTGACACATTCTATGCAGCAGTTTGGGAGGTAGGACCTAGCTCATCATAGAACTGGTGTATAGTGCAGTTTCGAAGATGATAGCGGAGTATGATTTACAGCAGGTTTGTATTTGTTATGAGGTGAATTGTGTCCCCCAGAAAAATTCACATGGATTTTTTTATTTATTCATATGTGCATACATTTTGCGCACATTTTTCCCGCTTACGCCCCCCCCCCCCCGCCCCTTCACATCGAATTTTTAATACAATGTTAGTGGCTAAATGAAACAATTGTCAAAGCAGCAATGCTATGGGATTAAGACACCTTTAAAATATCCTTTACTTTTTTAGGCTGCACGTAAAACACTGGTTGTTGGGCTAAGGCCCAACCAGCGACACGGCCAAAACTGCAGAGTTCACACAAGTGCCTCCAAAAGCAGAGCAAGACACACTCTTTGCTGACAGGCTAAATGGACTGCCCCAACCTGCCTGGTGCTGACATGGTACATGTCACAATGTATAGCCGATAGTCTAAGGTGCCACACCTGTTTATATGGCCACATTTATGATGTAAGCTAAACTTAAGAAGACTTCCTTTGGCATCTTGCTCTCTTTTCTTTCACGAATACCGGGACTCATTGCATCCATTAAAATGGTGCCTCAGACTGGACAAAAGCTTCGACATATTTCCCTCAAATTCACAACAAATACAAATTTAGTTAATTGGAGGTTGGGTCCTAATCTGATTCATGTACTTTCCTATTAACAGGAAAGAAGAAGTACATCAATAGTCACAGAAAAACATGAGAACAAGGAGATCCAGATGATAACAAACAAACCAAGGAGAAAGTTCCAGTACTTTCCAAAAATGACCCACACCCCAGGATCTCAGGATGGAGATTTCAGTTGACGTTCAGGTCTTCATACTGGTTTGATAGTTTTATGCCTTTCGAATATCAGGCAACACAACTAAGGGCCTCCATATGCAACCGGCAGACAAAACCACAATGATCCATATCCACAACGGAAGAACTACGTGTTCCATGTCTTTGTGGGGAAATTTACAAACATACCACAGATGCATGTTGTTTTTCACGGATAGATATCACTGAAAAATCAGCAGATGCTGTGTACAGGGCAGGGGGATCTGCTCAAGTGGTACAGTACTTGCTGGCATAGGAAGTGTGAGCTCCAGTTTAAACCCCACTATCACCCAAAGACATCAAACCTGTGTAGAATTGAATGTGTGACTTAAGATTTTACCAATACAGACATGGAGCCAGAGCCTGTACACCCAACACTGCAGAAACAGACTTAGGAGGATCACTATCTTCAGGTGTGCCTAAGCTACATGGTGTGTTCAAGGATACTCTGAGCTACATAGCATGAACTTGTTTCAAAACACAAATAAACTGTCAGGGTGCCAGTGGGTCAGGCCGGTCATCCTAAGTAGTGAGGAGGAACAGATCAGGAGAATCACAGCTTGTGCCCAGGAGGACAAAGAGTTCTCAGGACCTTATTTGAAAACACCCAATACAAAACAGAGCTGGCCAAGTGGTTCAACTTGTAGAGAATGGGAGTAGCAAGCTTGAGGCCATGAGTTCAAACCAGAGTAACACCCAAATAAGCTAAAAAGAGAGGTTAAACAAGAAAGCATGAGAAATATATAAAGCCCAGCAGCTCCCTAAGTCTTTTATGATTTTTTTTGGTGCTAGAGGGAATTGATCTTGGGGCCTCATGCATGCTAGGATTGCTAGGTTTGCTAGCCCGCACTCAACAACTTGGGCCACTTCACAACTGTCTCTACATTTTATTATTACAGGAAAACAAATGGTAGGAAGCAACACTGAGTTTCATATCAGTATCATGTGCACATGTTCTGAAAGGAAAAATTATGAATTCATTATGATATCTATTGTTACCTGATACTAGTGTAAATTACAAACCTATCTATAATATTGAAATAATAAACAAAGAATCATAATACAAACAATATTTAAAAGAATGTAGGAGGATATAAGTTTTGTATTGTTTGCCATGTGAGAAAGGAAACTGTGAATAAACAAAATAATTCCAACCAAAAGCAGATGTGTGACTGAGGACATAGTACAGTGGTAAGAGTGTAAGGCCAGAAAGTGCAAGGTTCCGAGTTCAGTTCCCACCACTTAGCATCTATAGGTATCTCAGCTATCCCACCATCAAGGGCCAAGATAAAGAAACATCTATTCCCTTTTAAGTCACTCTCAAAGTCCTAAATTAGTTGAGAGACATCTATACACTGGGCAGCTGAGAAAACACCCACATCCAAGGTGCGTGGAAAGGTCAGGTGCAGGTGGGCACGAATCATTTCCTGGAAATGTGCCCAAGAAGGAATGCAAAACACCTAGCATGCCTCTGAAGTGAGAAAGAGTGAGAACATAATTTTGTCCCCCTGACTCAAAAGTGCTCTATGGGCGTAAAATTCATCTTGCAACAGTGAAAGACAGCACTATGCATACATGAGTCTCCAAACCACAAAAACAAATGGAGATGATACATGGTCATGCATCTGTAGTTCCACAGGCTACTCTCTCTAGAAAATGGACAGAAGAGAGGTTAAATCCCAATTTACCCATACAAGGGATTTCCAGCCAAATTTGCAAACAGTTGACAGTTGAGATTCCATCTAGGCAGCTGCAGGCAGTTGATAGGGATAACAATAAAGTAAAAAACAAACACAGCCACCCTCATTGTCCCCACACCAGTATATTCCAACTAGCCTAGAGGAAGGCAGATTTGGGTGGAATCTGCACTGTGTGTCATTCAAGTGGTGAAATCCAAGGACAGAGTCCATAAGAGCCCCATATTTGAAAGCGTGTCTTGGCCCCACTCTGCTATTCCTTACTTGCTGCCTGGTGGAGATGTTGTGCACCCACGCTCGTTCGAACAGAGGCACGGGTCAGGCTTGGTGATGTGGTGCACCCGCTATTGATCCAGGAAGACTGGGAAATCAAACGGTCGCGTGTTGATCTGCAGGAAGACCTGCAACGGAGTGCTCATCAGTCAACCAGGACGCATCAGCACCCTGCCTGGTTGTGCCCAAAGAAACATGGCTACTTCTCCAGAGAGCAGTCACCAGTTTCATAACTTCTCAGTAGCATCATGTAGAGTGTTTCTAAGACTTAGGGCATTACAGACTCACTGATCAGTCACTCGCTGGGATTTAGTGGAAACACGTAAGACACTCTCTTTGCAAAATGTTACACAGTTTGGAACTTTGAAACAAAGTTATTTGCATGAAGTCTTAAGTCAGAATGGGACATTCCTGGTCCCTTAGTGTGGTGGTTTGCCTTGAAATATTTAATGTCCTTGAAAGATATCAAGGTCAAATGCTCTGAGTAGGCATGTCAAAGAAGCAGCAATGGCAGCACTGTAACGTTCATAGTTTTAAGAGTACAGTGTTAAGATACTTATGTGAAAGAGAAATTACAGATAATCGTGCAGCACATCCTAATTTCATGAACTTCAGCCCAGAGGGATGTTCCACTTATGTTATGTGCCTCCTCAAAAGTTCATTGCTTGCAGGGTACCGTTTGCTTGTGCCTCTAATCGAGCAGTATGCAGAGATGAGGAGGATGGCAGATCAATCCTCTTTTGTGTGTGATGCGGTTTTTTTGACATCGAGTCTCATGAACTAGTTGCTCGATTCTATTTGAAGTGTGATCCTTTGAGACACCGGTGCCTGGCTAGTAAGTGACCTTTGAGGATTGACTGTGAACCTCACCCAGTAGTGTTGAGAGTGGATATGTTTCTGGCCATTTCTTATATAACAACAGAAATCCAGTACTTTCCACAAATGACCCACACCCCAGGATCTCAGGATGGAGATTTCAGTTGATGTTCAGGTCTTCATACTGGTTTGATAGTTTTGTGCCTTGCCAATATCAGGCAACACAACTAAGGGCCTCCGTATGCAACCGGCAGACAAAACCACAACCGTCCATATCCAACAACTGAAGAACTACGTGTTCCATGACTTTGTGGGGAAATTTACAAACGTGCCACAGATACATGTCGTTTTCCATGAATAGATCTCACTGAAAACTCAGTGGATACTGTGTAGAGGGCACGGGGATCTGCTCAAGTGGTACAGTACTTCCTGGCATAAGAAGTGTGAGCTCCAGTTCAAACCCCACCACCACCCAAAAACATCAAAACTGTGTCGAAGTGAACGTGTGACTTAAGATTTTACTAAGACAGACGTGGAGCCAGAGCCTGTACACCCAACACTGCAGAAACGGACTTAGGAGGATCACTATCTTCAGGTGTGCCGAAGCTACGTGGTGTGTTCAAGGATAGTCTGGGCTACATAGCCTGACCTTGTCTCAAAACACAAATAAACGGGCAGGGTGCCAGTGCCAGTGGGGTCAGGCCGGTCATCCTAGCTAGTGAGGAGGCACAGATGAGGACAATTCCAGCTTGAGCCCAGGAGGACAAAGAGTTTTCAGGACCTTACTTGAAAACACCCAACACAAAACTCGGCTGGCCAAATGGTTCAAGTCGTAGAGCACCTGAGTAGCAAGCTTGAGGCCCTGAGTTGCAAGGCAGAGTAACACCAAAATAAGCTACAAAAAAGAAGTTAAAAAGAAAGTGTGAGAAATATCTAGAGCCCAGCAGCCCCCTAAGTCTTTCATTTTTTTTTTTTTGGTGCTAGCGGGACTTGATCTTAGGGCTTCAGGCGTGCTAGGTTTGCTAGCCCGCACTCAACAGCTTGCTTCCCTACAGCAATCATCTCTACGTCTTAGTATTGCAGGACAACAAATAGTAGGAAGCAACACCTGAGTTTCCTGTACGTATCATGTGCACGTTCCGGAAAAGAAAAATTATGAATTCTTTATGAAAGCTATTCTTACCTTATACTAGTGTAAATTATAAAGCTATCTGTAATATGGAAAGAATAAGCAAGGAATCACAATGCAAACAATATTGAGAAAGCAGGTAGGAGGATATAAGTTTTGTGTCGTTTGCCATGGGAGAAAGGAAATTGTGAATAAACCAAACAATTCCAACCAGAGGCAGATGTGTGACCGAGGACATAGTACAGTGGTAAGAGTGTGTGGCCAGAAAGTGCAAGGCTCTGAGTTCAGTTCCCACCTCTTAGCACCTAGACGGGGCTCAACTATCCCTCCACCAATGGCCAAGCTAAAGAAACATCTACTCCCTTTTAAGTCATTCTCAACGTCCTAAATTAGTTGAGAGACATCTATACACTGGGCAGCTGAGAAAACACCCACATCCAAAGTGTGTGGAAAGGTCAGGTGCAGGTGGCCATGAGTCCTTCCCTGGCAATGTGCCCCAGAAGATTTGCCAAACACCCAGCATCACTCTGAAGTGAGAAAGAGTGACAACATAACTTTGTCCCCCTGACTCAAAAGTGCTCTATGGGTATAAAATTCACCTAGCACCAGTTAGAGACAGCACTCTGCATACATGAGTCTCCGAACCACCAAAAAAATGTGGTGGTGATACACGGTCATGCATTGGTACTTCCACAGGCTTCTCTCTCTAGAAAAAGGACAGAAAAGAGGTTCACACCCGATTTACCCAGGCAAGGGATTTCTAGCCTGGTTTGCAAAACAGTTGACAGTTGACTTTTCATCTAGCCAGCTGCAGGCAGTTGATAGGGATGACAATAAATTACAAAACCCATAAACCCAACCACCCTCTTTACCCCACACCTGTAGATTCCAGCCAGCCTAGACAGGCATTCAGCCCTTCTGAGGCTCCTCCCCCAGCTCTCCACACTGACAAGTCCAGATGACCAGTTGTCCTGAAAGGAGTTGGTCTAGGAACTGGCATTCTCAGCTGGAACACATTCTGTTCCATGGAAAACATCATACTCCTGCATACTATGGGAGCAGAGCTCAGTGGACACGTGTTAATTCCCATGAACTGGAGAATACAGAATAGTTTCATTTCCTCATTTTATTTACAATTATTGTTGAACTGGGTTTACAAGGTGACATTAACAACACTTCTTACCATGTAACATAGCTGAATTCACCCACTCCATCGTTCTTCTTTATCCTCCCAGTCTCCAAAAAGAACAGTTTGAAACAGGCACACTGGCATGTGTATGACAGAGGTTTCAGAAGCACAGATCCCTGTGTATTCCCTGAAGAGGTTCATGGTAGAGTCCCCTGGGGCTACTTGACAGCCTGGATTCTAACAACTTTGCCTTGGGGATGATTGTGCCAAATGGCAGGACACATGCAGCCTATGCACAGTTATCACAAGGGCTATACTCGAGAAGTTGAGTCATCAGGCAACTGTGGAACACCCTTGCAATCCTAGCTCCTTGAAAGGGTAAGATCGGGAGGATCAAGTTTGGAGGTCAGCTCTGACAAAGTTTTGGGGAAACACACCTCCAAACCAAGTCAGCAACGTGGTCTGGAAATGTGGCTCAAGTGGCACAGTGCCTGCTTTCTAACAATGAAGCCCTGAGTTCAAACCCTAGCCTTGCCCATCCCCCCCCAAGCAGTCAAAATAAGCTGAAGGATAACATGGGTTTGAGAAGAGACAGATATAACAAGCACGCAGCATTGGTACACTGCTGGTTAGGATAAATCTTACACAACAATTGTAGGAAATACCCTGAAGGTTATTCAAGGCATTGAAAAACTAAACATTGAACTGCCAGATGATGCAGAACTCACAATTCTGGGTAGGCATCCAAAACAGCAGATTTCGGAAAGTGCAAGAAGGCTGCACCCGGATGTTCACTGTAACACTACTTACAGCAGCTAAGCGATACAAAAAAAAAAAAGGAAAGTGCGTGATTCATGAGTGCATACCGATGATTCCTCCAAGCAGCTCTGAGAGGCTTCAAATCCACAGCTCAGGCTGCTGTACAGGAGAGGTCCCAGGGGCTGCTATTCACTGGATATGCTAAGGGAGCAGACACAGGGCAGTCTGGCACCTGATGACAATCAGTGAATTCGGAAACCATGGACAAATAACGTCTGTAAAAACGTTCACATTTAGTGTCAGGCCCAGGGGATACAAGAAGAGAAACACAATTTAAACAAACCAAAAAACAGGGGTCAAGTGACTCTATTCCTATGCCTTGGTCTCAAGTGCACCAAAAGAAAAACATTAAGGCTCCTTGAAAATCCTTGTCTCCAGTATTTGCAGGAAAAAGAATGAAACACTGTAAGAAGTGTACTATGATGAAAAAGTAGTTGAAGAAGTGTGGAAAGAGGAGTCAGTAATGGGGAATGCCAAGTGGCCGGATATTTAGGAATTTGTTGTTGGACGAAAGAGGCATGGGATGGGGGTGGGGGAGGTATGGGGTTGGGGTTTGTACTTAGACTGCTTTCCACATGTTTGGAAAGCTGGGGTCCAAAGAGGTGCACGCAACAGGAGGCAGTCTGACTAGGGACCCCAAGATCCCCGGATCCTACTCCCATCGCCTCACACCCGCACCCCTCCACATTCCCTATATCTAAGGAGACCGTTAGACACGCGCGCGCCCTGCCCTCGCTGCCTGCCCAGCCCCCTCCTCCAGTCAGAAGGAGATGAAGGTCGCTCCTCCCCCAGCCCCCACAGCTACAGGTGACCGCGGCCCAGCTGCCCTAAAGGAGGACTCGGAGACCTAGTGGGGAGACAGACTCCCGCCGGTTCCAATCTGCCTCCTTCCCCTTCACAACGCTGAGCTACGCGCCCTACCCTTGGTGTGCGGTGCCGGCGGCCTCCCTATGGATCCGCCAGAGTTCGACACCACACAGGGCGACAGAGGCTGTGGCAAAGCCACCGGAAGGTCCTCAAAGCAGGAGCCTGAGACATCTCCAACCGCGTTGTCAGATGTGGCAGTTCAGTGAAAGACCCGCCCTAGGTTGTTAAAGCCCGCCCCCTTGCCTCTGTGTCTGTATCTGATTGGGCAGTCCTCACGACGTGCCTCCAGTTGGGCAGGGCTGAAAGCCAGGAGTGACATTCCATCTCACCAATCCACATTCGCATAGCTGACAGCTGTCACAATGACAAGAACTAAGCTCCAGCTTTCAGACGGAGGACCTGGCTTCATCAGAGAACTAGTGTCCTAACTTCGTACTGAAGATGAGAGCAAGTCATGAATTCGAGCAGGCGGCTTATATGTTAAGAGCCGCATTGTGTCTCCTCCGAAAAATTCAAGTGGAGTTTTGTTTCTTTCATTCCTACGTGCATACAATCTTTAGGTCATTTCTCCCCCGGCCCCCGCCCCCTCCCGTACACACGCCGCTCCCTTCCCGTGGATTTTCCAAGTGAAACACGCGTCCTAGGAACAAGACTTCTGGATTAAGGCACCTTTAAATCTTTTTCTTTGGCTGCAGGTAGAAGACCGTTTGTCGGACTCTTGCCGCGACAGCACGGCGGACGAAATCCCAGCATCGCCATCAGCGCCTGCAGAAGCAGCGCAAACCACAGTCCTGCCTGGCTGCACCAAGTGGCCCAACCTGCCTGGCACTAACCTCCTACAAGACGCCATCCCTAGGCTGCAAGTCCAGTGTGTCACAATCGTTACCGTGGCCACCTTTGGGCCGCAGGCTAAGCGTGAAGGAGCGTTCCGGTCGCCATTTCGCCGCGTGCTTCCTCACGCAGATCCGGACCCATTCCGTTAGAATCGTCTGAGGAAAATAATTTCGGGCTACTTAATGACAGTCCTCAGAAGCTCATACGGCCTTTTCGGAGACAGGTAGAGTTTCCTTTGCAGAAACTATATTTGTGCGTATAGTTGAATGGCATCAAATTTCTCTAGCTTTGAAAGCCTGCCCTGCTACAAGGAACAGTTCACCTGGGCGCCTGTGGCTCACGCCTGTAATGGTAGGTACTCAGGAGGCAGCCATCAGGAAGATGGGAGTTGGATTCCAGCCCGGGCAATAGTTATCCAGACCCTATTTCATAATTTCCAGCACACAAATAGGGCTGCTACACTGGCTGAAGGGATGGGCTCTGAGTTCCAATCCCGGTACAACCAACCAACACACAAAAAAGAAATGATAGTTATTATTGGAATATTGCTTCTCCCTTGGACTATGAATGTGAAAAAGGCCACAGCTGTGAATAAACAGTTTGATATCTTTTCGTGGAACCATCACTCCTTTGTGAAAAAGTTCTCTGGTAAGACTGTTGAGTTGTAAATCTTGCAGGAGTTCTGGAACAAAGGTGCAGCTGACTGCTACATGGTGTACTTAGGACAGGTCAGTCAAACAGGTAAGTAATAGTAGCAGCAACATGCAGTCTCTTATTGACTAGTGAAAAGTGAAAATAAATATATGACCTGATAGTTTGGATTCGTGCAAGCTGTCGGTCGGTTTTAGAGGAAGGCAGATTTGGGTGGAATCTGCACTGTGTGTCATTCAAGTGGTGAAATCCAAGGACAGAGTCCATAAGAGCCCCATATTTGAAAGCGTGTCTTGGCCCCACTCTGCTATTCCTTACTTGCTGCCTGGTGGAGATGTTGTGCACCCACGCTCGTTCGAACAGAGGCACGGGTCAGGCTTGGTGATGTGGTGCACCCGCTATTGATCCAGGAAGACTGGGAAATCAAACGGTCGCGTGTTGATCTGCAGGAAGACCTGCAACGGAGTGCTCATCAGTCAACCAGGACGCATCAGCACCCTGCCTGGTTGTGCCCAAAGAAACATGGCTACTTCTCCAGAGAGCAGTCACCAGTTTCATAACTTCTCAGTAGCATCATGTAGAGTGTTTCTAAGACTTAGGGCATTACAGACTCACTGATCAGTCACTCGCTGGGATTTAGTGGAAACACGTAAGACACTCTCTTTGCAAAATGTTACACAGTTTGGAACTTTGAAACAAAGTTATTTGCATGAAGTCTTAAGTCAGAATGGGACATTCCTGGTCCCTTAGTGTGGTGGTTTGCCTTGAAATATTTAATGTCCTTGAAAGATATCAAGGTCAAATGCTCTGAGTAGGCATGTCAAAGAAGCAGCAATGGCAGCACTGTAACGTTCATAGTTTTAAGAGTACAGTGTTAAGATACTTATGTGAAAGAGAAATTACAGATAATCGTGCAGCACATCCTAATTTCATGAACTTCAGCCCAGAGGGATGTTCCACTTATGTTATGTGCCTCCTCAAAAGTTCATTGCTTGCAGGGTACCGTTTGCTTGTGCCTCTAATCGAGCAGTATGCAGAGATGAGGAGGATGGCAGATCAATCCTCTTTTGTGTGTGATGCGGTTTTTTTGACATCGAGTCTCATGAACTAGTTGCTCGATTCTATTTGAAGTGTGATCCTTTGAGACACCGGTGCCTGGCTAGTAAGTGACCTTTGAGGATTGACTGTGAACCTCACCCAGTAGTGTTGAGAGTGGATATGTTTCTGGCCATTTCTTATATAACAACAGAAATCCAGTACTTTCCACAAATGACCCACACCCCAGGATCTCAGGATGGAGATTTCAGTTGATGTTCAGGTCTTCATACTGGTTTGATAGTTTTGTGCCTTGCCAATATCAGGCAACACAACTAAGGGCCTCCGTATGCAACCGGCAGACAAAACCACAACCGTCCATATCCAACAACTGAAGAACTACGTGTTCCATGACTTTGTGGGGAAATTTACAAACGTGCCACAGATACATGTCGTTTTCCATGAATAGATCTCACTGAAAACTCAGTGGATACTGTGTAGAGGGCACGGGGATCTGCTCAAGTGGTACAGTACTTCCTGGCATAAGAAGTGTGAGCTCCAGTTCAAACCCCACCACCACCCAAAAACATCAAAACTGTGTCGAAGTGAACGTGTGACTTAAGATTTTACCAAGACAGACGTGGAGCCAGAGCCTGTACACCCAACACTGCAGAAACGGACTTAGGAGGATCACTATCTTCAGGTGTGCCGAAGCTACGTGGTGTGTTCAAGGATAGTCTGGGCTACATAGCCTGACCTTGTCTCAAAACACAAATAAACGGGCAGGGTGCCAGTGCCAGTGGGGTCAGGCCGGTCATCCTAGCTAGTGAGGAGGCACAGATGAGGACAATTCCAGCTTGAGCCCAGGAGGACAAAGAGTTTTCAGGACCTTACTTGAAAACACCCAACACAAAACTCGGCTGGCCAAATGGTTCAAGTCGTAGAGCACCTGAGTAGCAAGCTTGAGGCCCTGAGTTGCAAGCAGAGTAACACCAAAATAAGCTACAAAAAAGAAGTTAAAAAGAAAGTGTGAGAAATATCTAGAGCCCAGCAGCCCCCTAAGTCTTTCATTTTTTTTTTTTTGGTGCTAGCGGGACTTGATCTTAGGGCTTCAGGCGTGCTAGGTTTGCTAGCCCGCACTCAACAGCTTGCTTCCCTACAGCAATCATCTCTACGTCTTAGTATTGCAGGACAACAAATAGTAGGAAGCAACACCTGAGTTTCCTGTACGTATCATGTGCACGTTCCGGAAAAGAAAAATTATGAATTCTTTATGAAAGCTATTCTTACCTTATACTAGTGTAAATTATAAAGCTATCTGTAATATGGAAAGAATAAGCAAGGAATCACAATGCAAACAATATTGAGAAAGCAGGTAGGAGGATATAAGTTTTGTGTCGTTTGCCATGGGAGAAAGGAAATTGTGAATAAACCAAACAATTCCAACCAGAGGCAGATGTGTGACCGAGGACATAGTACAGTGGTAAGAGTGTGTGGCCAGAAAGTGCAAGGCTCTGAGTTCAGTTCCCACCTCTTAGCACCTAGACGGGGCTCAACTATCCCTCCACCAATGGCCAAGCTAAAGAAACATCTACTCCCTTTTAAGTCATTCTCAACGTCCTAAATTAGTTGAGAGACATCTATACACTGGGCAGCTGAGAAAACACCCACATCCAAAGTGTGTGGAAAGGTCAGGTGCAGGTGGCCATGAGTCCTTCCCTGGCAATGTGCCCCAGAAGATTTGCCAAACACCCAGCATCACTCTGAAGTGAGAAAGAGTGACAACATAACTTTGTCCCCCTGACTCAAAAGTGCTCTATGGGTATAAAATTCACCTAGCACCAGTTAGAGACAGCACTCTGCATACATGAGTCTCCGAACCACCAAAAAAATGTGGTGGTGATACACGGTCATGCATTGGTACTTCCACAGGCTTCTCTCTCTAGAAAAAGGACAGAAAAGAGGTTCACACCCGATTTACCCAGGCAAGGGATTTCTAGCCTGGTTTGCAAAACAGTTGACAGTTGACTTTTCATCTAGCCAGCTGCAGGCAGTTGATAGGGATGACAATAAATTACAAAACCCATAAACCCAACCACCCTCTTTACCCCACACCTGTAGATTCCAGCCAGCCTAGACAGGCATTCAGCCCTTCTGAGGCTCCTCCCCCAGCTCTCCACACTGACAAGTCCAGATGACCAGTTGTCCTGAAAGGAGTTGGTCTAGGAACTGGCATTCTCAGCTGGAACACATTCTGTTCCATGGAAAACATCATACTCCTGCATACTATGGGAGCAGAGCTCAGTGGACACGTGTTAATTCCCATGAACTGGAGAATACAGAATAGTTTCATTTCCTCATTTTATTTACAATTATTGTTGAACTGGGTTTACAAGGTGACATTAACAACACTTCTTACCATGTAACATAGCTGAATTCACCCACTCCATCGTTCTTCTTTATCCTCCCAGTCTCCAAAAAGAACAGTTTGAAACAGGCACACTGGCATGTGTATGACAGAGGTTTCAGAAGCACAGATCCCTGTGTATTCCCTGAAGAGGTTCATGGTAGAGTCCCCTGGGGCTACTTGACAGCCTGGATTCTAACAACTTTGCCTTGGGGATGATTGTGCCAAATGGCAGGACACATGCAGCCTATGCACAGTTATCACAAGGGCTATACTCGAGAAGTTGAGTCATCAGGCAACTGTGGAACACCCTTGCAATCCTAGCTCCTTGAAAGGGTAAGATCGGGAGGATCAAGTTTGGAGGTCAGCTCTGACAAAGTTTTGGGGAAACACACCTCCAAACCAAGTCAGCAACGTGGTCTGGAAATGTGGCTCAAGTGGCACAGTGCCTGCTTTCTAACAATGAAGCCCTGAGTTCAAACCCTAGCCTTGCCCATCCCCCTCCAAGCAGTCAAAATAAGCTGAAGGATAACATGGGTTTGAGAAGAGACAGATATAACAAGCACGCAGCATTGGTACACTGCTGGTTAGGATAAATCTTACACAACAATTGTAGGAAATACCCTGAAGGTTATTCAAGGCATTGAAAAACTAAACATTGAACTGCCAGATGATGCAGAACTCACAATTCTGGGTAGGCATCCAAAACAGCAGATTTCGGAAAGTGCAAGAAGGCTGCACCCGGATGTTCACTTTAACACTACTTACAGCAGCTAAGCGATACAAAAAAAAAAGGAAAGTGCTTGATTCATGAGTGCATACCGATGATTCCTCCAAGCAGCTCTGAGAGGCTTCAAATCCACAGCTCAGGCTGCTGTACAGGAGAGGTCCCAGGGGCTGCTATTCACTGGATATGCTAAGGGAGCAGACACAGGGCAGTCTGGCACCTGATGACAATCAGTGAATTCGGAAACCATGGACAAATAACGTCTGTAAAAACGTTCACATTTAGTGTCAGGCCCAGGGGATACAAGAAGAGAAACACAATTTAAACAAACCAAAAAACAGGGGTCAAGTGACTCTATTCCTATGCCTTGGTCTCAAGTGCACCAAAAGAAAAACATTAAGGCTCCTTGAAAATCCTTGTCTCCAGTATTTGCAGGAAAAAGAATGAAACACTGTAAGAAGTGTACTATGATGAAAACGTAGTTGAAGAAGTGTGGACAGAGGAGTCAGTAATGGGGAATGCCAAGTGGCCGGATATTTAGGTATTTGTTGTTGGACGAAAGAGGCATGGGATGGGGGTGGGGGAGGTATGGGGTTGGGGTTTGTACTTAGACTGCTTTCCACATGTTTGGAAAGCTGGGGTCCAAAGAGGTGCACGCAACAGGAGGCAGTCTGACTAGGGACCCCAAGATCCCCGGATCCTATTCCCATCGCCTCACACCCGCACCCCTCCACATTCCCTATATCTAAGGGACCGTTAGACACGCGCGCGCCCTGCCCTCGCTGCCTGCCCAGCCCCCTCCTCCAGTCAGAAGGGGATGAAGCTCGCTCCTCCCCCAGCCCCCACAGCTACAGGTGACCGCGGCCCAGCTGCCCTAAAGGAGGACTCGGAGACCTAGTGGGGAGACAGACTCCCGCCGGTTCCAATCTGCCTCCTTCCCCTTCACAACGCTGAGCTACGCGCCCTACCCTTGGTGTGCGGTGCCGGCGGCCTCCCTATGGATCCGCCAGAGTTCGACACCACACAGGGCGACAGAGGCTGTGGCAAAGCCACCGGAAGATCCTCAAAGCAGGAGCCTGACACATCTCCAACCGCGCTGTCAGATGTGGCAGTTCAGTGAAAGACCCGCCCTAGGTTGTTAAAGCCCGCCCCCTTGCCTCTGTGTCTGTATCTGATTGGGCAGTCCTCACGACGTGCCTCCAGTTGGGCAGGGCTGAAAGCCAGGAGTGACATTCCATCTCACCAATCCACATTCGCATAGCTGACAGCTGTCACAATGACAAGAACTAAGCTCCAGCTTTCAGACGGAGGACCTGGCTTCATCAGAGAACTAGTGTCCTAACTTCTTACTGAAGATGAGAGCAAGTCATGAATTCGAGCAGGCGGCTTATATGTTAAGAGCCGCATTGTGTCTCCTCCGAAAAATTCAAGTGGAGTTTTGTTTCTTTCATTCCTACGTGCATACAATCTTTAGGTCATTTCTCCCCCGGCCCCCGCCCCCTCCCGTACACACGCCGCTCCCTTCCCGTGGATTTTCCAAGTGAAACACGCGTCCTAGGAACAAGACTTCTGGATTAAGGCACCTTTAAATCTTTTTCTTTGGCTGCAGGTAGAAGACCGTTTGTCGGACTCTTGCCGCGACAGCACGGCGGACGAAATCCCAGCATCGCCATCAGCGCCTGCAGAAGCAGCGCAAACCACAGTCCTGCCTGGCTGCACCAAGTGGCCCAACCTGCCTGGCACTAACCTCCTACAAGACGCCATCCCTAGGCTGCAAGTCCAGTGTGTCACAATCGTTACCGTGGCCACCTTTGGGCCGCAGGCTAAGCGTGAAGGAGCGTTCCGGTCGCCATTTCGCCGCGTGCTTCCTCACGCAGATCCGGACCCATTCCGTTAGAATCGTCTGAGGAAAATAATTTCGGGCTACTTAATGACAGTCCTCAGAAGCTCATACGGCCTTTTCGGAGACAGGTAGAGTTTCCTTTGCAGAAACTATATTTGTGCGTATAGTTGAATGGCATCAAATTTCTCTAGCTTTGAAAGCCTGCCCTGCTACAAGGAACAGTTCACCTGGGCGCCTGTGGCTCACGCCTGTAATGGTAGGTACTCAGGAGGCAGCCATCAGGAAGATGGGAGTTGGATTCCAGCCCGGGCAATAGTTATCCAGACCCTATTTCATAATTTCCAGCACACAAATAGGGCTGCTACACTGGCTGAAGGGATGGGCTCTGAGTTCCAATCCCGGTACAACCAACCAACACACAAAAAAGAAATGATAGTTATTATTGGAATATTGCTTCTCCCTTGGACTATGAATGTGAAAAAGGCCACAGCTGTGAATAAACAGTTTGATATCTTTTCGTGGAACCATCACTCCTTTGTGAAAAAGTTCTCTGGTAAGACTGTTGAGTTGTAAATCTTGCAGGAGTTCTGGAACAAAGGTGCAGCTGACTGCTACATGGTGTACTTAGGACAGGTCAGTCAAACAGGTAAGTAATAGTAGCAGCAACATGCAGTCTCTTATTGACTAGTGAAAAGTGAAAATAAATATATGACCTGATAGTTTGGATTCGTGCAAGCTGTCGGTCGGTTTTAGAGGAAGGCAGATTTGGGTGGAATCTGCACTGTGTGTCATTCAAGTGGTGAAATGCAAGGACAGAGTCCATAAGAGCCCAATATTTCAAAGCGTGTCTTGGCCCCTCTCTCCTATTCATTAGTTGCTGCCTCGTGGAGATGTTGTGCAATCCTAGCTCCTTGAAAGGGTAAGATCAGGAGGATCTAGTTTGGTTTTTGGATTTCCTCGTTTTGGAGTAAAGCTAGGAATAAAGCTGCTGTAAACATCCATGTGTAGATGTCTGTTTGTATGTACCTTCAGGTCATTTAGGCAAGGATTTGCGACTCTGATACATCCTGGACTTACTTTCCCCACTTGGTTCTCATCCTTTGTCAGATCTGGAGACTTACCCTGGCTCTCTTATGTTTCTCATGCCCCTCGTGTATCTGCAGTTCCAGGAGTGGGCCCTGGGTTCTGCCTGGGCCTTGCCTAGGTCCTTCATTCCCTTCTCTGTCTTCCCATTGGGATAGTTTGGTTGGCCTTTCCCTTTTCCTGTAGTACAAACTAGCACATTCCATGGAGTCCTTAACTCACGTATTGTTTTATTTTTGTATGCTTGGTTTCTTTAAAAAAAATTCCTCTTAACATTTACCATTTTGTTATCTTTCCTCATCGCTCTTATATTTCTTAAAAGTTATAGCTACTTAAAAACCTTTGCTATTCTATTATTTTGTATGTTGAATTTTTTTTGTTGTTATTATCATTTTTTTGGTACTGTTGTTTGAAATCAGGACATTGTGGTTGCTAGGCAGACACTCTGATCCATGCCCTCAGCCCTTTTGTGTAGCTTGGATGACAACAAGCCTTGCCTGACTTGTTGGTTAAAATAGGGGTTTCACTAACATTTTGCCTGGTCTGGTCTTGAATGGAAAGTCTCCCAGTCTTCATCTCTTAAGTAGCTAGATTCATAAGTGTGAACCACTGTGCCCAGCCCTATCCATGTTTTGTTTTTATTTGTTTTATTTGGGGTTTGAACTCAGGACTCAGTGGTTAAGTGGGCATTATAATTGTATTTATTTACTTTTGTAGTGTTGGGATGGAACCAAGGGCCTTGCTCATATAAGGCAAGGGCTCTACCACTGAATTACATCCCCAGTCCTTGTAAATTTGTTTGTTAGCTAACACTTAGACCTTAATTTTTGGTTTTGGAGCTCAGGGCTCTGTGCACACTAGGTAGGTACTCTACCACTTGAACCACGCCTCCAGTCTCATGTTTTTTAAACAAGTCATCTGATGCTGGTTTGGATCATCTGAATGCCTTGTGTACTCTTCTGTGGCCAGGTACCCCCAGTATGCCTGCTCTGCATGGTGATCAGCCTTGTTTCCTGTCTTCTCGCTTTGAGAACATGGGTCTTGATGTGGTGGGGGTTGTGTTCCTGGACTGGCCAGGAATGTCAGTGGCCTCAGGAGTTGTGTGTCGCTGTATCCCTGTGTTGCTTTGCTGCTTCTCTTCCGCATTCTGTACTGAGCTCCCTTCCCTTTGGCTACAGAAGCTACAGGCTCTCAGTCCTTGTCTGTGATCCATCCCTGTGAGAGGCATGTCTTCTGTGTGGTCCTGTAGATAGCTCCTTGGGAGAGATTTCTTGGGTTTCATGCTCACAATGAACTAGTATCTCACCAGGCAGAGGGTTTTCCATTGTTGCCCTAAGTGGTAGAATGTGCTTCAGATGAGGGACAGCCATAAGCAGAAGGAACAGCAGGAGCTGACAGTATGTGGGTGGGCAGGTAGGGGCAGCAACTCATCTGGGGCTGTGTGCAGCCCAATTGCAGGATAAGCATAGGGATGGGCCAGGGAGCAACCTCTCTCCTAGGTCAGGGGATTTGGGAATTTGGGGAGGCTTAGTGGGTTTGGGGCTGGAGTGGAGTTATGCTTCAGGAACATGGTTTGGTTGGGACACCTGGAGTGGTGGGCTGCACTCTGGAGAGACCATTACTAACTCTGGGTGTCATTTGCTGGCTGGAAGTGCTCAGTTCTTGTCAATGATGGCTTGTATATCTGATTGTACACTTGACGGTATATGTGAAGAACAGATAGGGAGCAGAGCCCAGGATGTTGACCCCTCATTGTCTGTAGCTGGGGCAGGTGCCAGGCAGCCTTATGAGGTCAGGCTCTTTCTGGGTTTGAAATCTGAAGTGAAATCAAGCTGTCCCTGCTTCCCTGCACAAACTCACAGGAGGAACTGTGGTTCTGGGGACCTGCAGGAGGACTGGCAGGGGGAAGTAGGGACCCTATCTATATTTGGCGGGAGACTGGGAACTGGTAGTAGGAACTGGGTACCTGGCATGGGTGCCTGGAGACCCTTGGGAAGAACTTGGGACATCAGGGGGGCTTGGAGGCCTGAAAAAAGAACTGGGACACTCCAAGTCTGTTGCTGTGACTCAGGCCAAGGCCTGCATGCATCAGGAGCCAGTCCCTATTGGACAGAGTAATGTTCTAAGCTCTCTGACATGCTTTTTAGTTTTTCGGGGGCGGGGGTCTTCCCTTTCCAGTAGGGTGAAGGCCTTTGTGACCCTTACACTTCAGCTTAATATGGGACTGTGAACTGGACAGAGCAAATGGACACTGGCCTGTGAGCGGGGCTTCTCGAGGCAGCCTCTATGGAGGAATGAGAAAGTCATCCTGAGCTGAGGGTCCTGTGATGGCCACTGCTCCAGAATCTTGACCTCCTTGGCCCAGGCTGTGTTGGACACTTGAGCTCTGGAGTATGACTGTCCAGAGCAGATCCCAGAGCCCAGGCAACTGTTTGCCTCTCCCTGGTGGTCCTTGTTTCCTTGCTTTGTAGCTGCCCTTCAGAGTTGCAGTGAGTTTCACGGCACCCAGTTAGATTCAATTACACACAGATAGTTTATGTAAGTGTATCCCATGAAGTATTTGTGCCATAATTACACTAAAGATGGTTTGATGCCCTGCTGGTGTTCACATTCAGCTGGGCATCTTGCATATGACCGGCTCAATCCAGCAGCCCAATTCCTGGCTGTTACCCAGGGCATTGAGGTAGTGTACCCAGCATGCTGGGAATCCCCAGGTGTGTCCAAGGTCAGTACCAAGTGTGGCTTTGCCTTTGTGTGCAGTGGCCTTGAAGTCAGTGTGTGTGAGTGGTGGCAGCTTGGGGCAGGCATGTCCCTGTGGAATTCCAGAGCCACAGTCCACACCCTGCACAGGTGAGCAGTGCCTGTCATGAACACTGGGGCTGTGAACTACTACTGTCACCAGTGGGGATAGGGTGATGGGGTCTCCAGAGGCACATCAGCCTTTGAACCCAGAGGACTGCTCACTGCTGTTCTCCAGCTGGAGCCTGGCCCTTTGGATACTGTGCGGCCATTGTCCTTAAATTGCACTGAGTCCTGGTTTGCGGCAGGGATGGAAGCTGTTGGGGATGAGGAAAGATGAGTGGGGACTGAAGTTCCACTCTCTTCATATAAAAGAAGCTTGTGGACCCCACTTCCTTCCTTGAGGACAGGCTGTTGTCCCCAGTGGCTGGTGTGTCCCTGCTGCTGGTGCAGCTTGTCTATGGCCCTGGGAGAGCCTGGAGCTGCAGTGTTCCAGTAACCCTTGTTCATGACGCCTTGTTCATCTGTTCACACCCATCCAGAAAGCACCAACTAAGTGCCTCCTGGTGCCGTGGCTGGCTGGGTGATATACCTGTGCAGCTGGTAAGGTAGGGTGTGGCTGGAATGGGGCATGGGGTCAGGGGGGAATAAGGTGGGTTCATCTGGAATGAAGCTCTAGGCCTAGAGGTTCACCATTCCTGGCTCAGGCTGCGATTTTGAACAGAAGGTGCTCTTAGGTTGGGAGGACAGTGGTCACCAGCCCTCTTGACTTGTACCACCGACGCACATCCCACAAGCTCTCCAGGGCCTCCCAGACAGTTTTCTACTCAGGCAGCCTAGTGAGTTTGGCTCTGTGGCAGCATTTCCTTGGTCTTCATGTGTCTGAGGTGGCAGGACCTGGCTGTCCCCAGTATGCAGCAGACAGGGCATACCCAGATGTCCTTCCACACTGCCCTCAATGTCAGACTCACTGATGGGGACCCTGACCTCGGCAAATTGCTTCATCTCTCCAGAGAAGTGAAGAGAGCCAAGGTGGCTGTCTGTATTTGCTTGGCACCTACTGTGTGTAGGCCCCTCTCTGCCCACTTCACAGAGCAGTCATTTGGAAACAAACTTGGGGCTCATTAAATGGAGAGGAGGTGCCCAGAGGGAAGAGCTATTGTTGAGCCCTCAGCCCCAAGCCCAGGGCCGTAGAACTTGTTTCAGATGTGGGCAAGACTATGGGACCCACCAGTGTGCACAAGAGGAGGCCAGGCTCCCTTGGAGCCTTATTGGCCTTGGCATCCCTGTGGGGGTTGGCAGCTGGGCTGTAGGTCAGGTGTGAGAACCCTGGGGAGGAAGTTCTTTAAGGTGGGACTGCCTGAGGAATAGATGTAGGAACCTTGACCCCAGTCCTAATCCTAATCCTCATTTTTGCTGCCCCCCCCTGGTTTTTATCCTGATCCTACCCAGGGATTTTAAGAACTGACCCAAATCCTGACTGAGTGGAAGGATGGGAGAAGGGTATACTCCAGCCTCACCCCCTCCAAACTCATCCTTCTAGCCTCACCCTTTTCAGCTTCACCATTCCATGCAGCTTTACCTCCTCTAGCCTCACCCCTCTGTAGCTTCATCCCCTCTATACTCACTCCTTTCTGAAGCCACACTGCCCTCCACAGTCTCATCCAACCCTTTAGCTTCACACCCCACAGCCTCACTACTAGCTTCACTCCCCTCCAACCTTATCTCCCTTCAGCCACAGCCCCTCTAACCTCACCTCCCTTCAGCCTCACTTCCATTCAGCTTCACCCCTCCGTGCCTCACCTCTCTAGCCTCACTCCTTCCTCCATCCACATGCCTCCAGTCTCACCCCTCCCTGCAGCCTCACTGCTCCCTCCAGTCTCAGCCTTCCTCTAGCCTCTTCTCCCTTCGGCCTCACCCCTTCCACCCTTACTGCTCCTTCCAGTCTTACTCCTTCTACCCTCACTACTCTTGAAGCCTCATTCCTCCCTTCATCCTCACTCCTTCCACCCTTACTGCTCCTTTCAGTCTCACTCCTTCTACCCTCACTACTCTTGCAGCCTCACTCCTCCTCTAGCTCCATCCTCCATCCTTGTAGCCTCAGCCCTTCCTGCAGCCTCACTCCTCTATCCTCATCCTCCATCCTTATAGCCTCAACCCTCCCTGCAGCCTCACTCCTCTTCTGGCCTCACCCCCCCATCCTCCCCCCTCCTGCTTCCTTTGCACAGTTTCCTCCCTCCGTCAGTGTCCTCCTTTTTGCTCTTTGACCCCCCCCTCCAGATGCTATCCTTTGCCTGGCTCCCCCACCCAGCACAGTCTTTGTTCCATAAGGAACCTGTATTTCCTTTGCTTCAATATCATGCCGTACCTGTACAATGCTGCATATTCCCTCTAGATATCCCTGAAGTTGGTTGGTACCACAGGTGGGCAGAGAGGCCAGGGTGGGTAGTAATAATGCCATTCATTTATACCAGGAGCTGGGGAGCACATCCCATGTATTATAGAGTAATCCTCGAAATCCTAATTCCATGCATTTGTGAATGAATGAATGAGAGAGCAAATGAATGATGGAGCTTGGATAGAGGCATCCTGTTCTGTGAGTGCCAGTGGGGAATCTCAGTGGGTAGAGCCCACTTCCAGGGTGGTGGACCCTGAAGCCTTTGCCTGTCACAACCTAGATCTTGACAGAGTCAGATGTGGATGCTGGATATGTAGTGGGTGGGTGGAAGGTTCCTGATGCTCCTCCCATGTGGTCTGCCTGGGACACCAGAGTTTCCATATGGGCCTTGTTTTTTATGGTGGGGGGCTGTATGTTGCAGGGGGATGATGGCTTTGCCTGCCTGCACAAGGACACCTCTTCCTGGGGGCAGGGACCTTCTCTCACCCTTACAGGGCTGCTGTGTATTGTCCCCCATCAAGCACCAGAGGGTGGGTTCCTGGGCTCTCCCAGGATCCCTCAGGAGGACCCCACCCAAGTGGCTGGTGTCCATGCAGGAAGCAGAATGGGGGACTTGGAGTTCCCATTCTTGACCTTGGGCCAGGGGCTGCCCCTCTCTGGACCTCCACTGACCTCAAGTGTCAAAGCCTGAGACTCATCCTGTCTTATGATTGTTCAGGAGAAAGACTGATTGTGTTGGTGCATATGGCCTAGGTGGTCAAGGCTGGCAGACTCTGGAGCCTAGCAACCTGGGTTTGAATCTGAGCCCTGAAACTTCCACTGCAACCTCAAGGGAGGGGACTCACAGGTCATGGCATGGTATCTGAGGTTTCCAAGATGGTTGCAGCCCCAAAGACCCAATGTGGGGGATGGAATACTGAGCTTTGGCAAAGTGTCCCTGGGGCCTCTGTTTCCTGGGTACCCTTGTCCCCGAGGCGCCCATGCCCAGCCCTCCCAGGATCTCTTATGGACTCTTTTACAGAATGGGGACAGCAGTGTGATAAGGGGCACACCCCTGAGTCCTTTCCCCCCCAGACACTAGATGTTTCAATATGCCATGGAGCACAGGACGCAAGGATCACAAGCTTTAGGAGGGAAACCACACCTCTGCGACTGAGCCACACCCCCCCACCCTAAAGTACTTCCTGGTTTCGGATGTATAGGTGTATCCAGCTCTGAGTGCCCTCTGGGCTTCTTCTTCATCTAGGAAAGCTGGTTTCGTCGAAGGGACGAGCGCGGGTTCGGTGCTGCCCAGCCAGCTTCTGGCTCAGCTCGGGGCTCCCTAACTCCACATGTTCTCATCCTGCAGGGACTCTGCCGTCCTAGCCCTGGGGACACCAAGGGTGACCTCGATTCCGCATTCCCTGAGCCTCCAGTGGCTCCTCCCAGTTCTGAGACTCCTGTCTCTTCCACTTAGCAGGTCTTCAGCACACCCCATCCCGCCCTTCCCGTGCGCCGAGGGGTGGGGCAGAGCGCGCCCCTACCCCAGCCACCCTCCCCACTCCTCCCCGTCCCTTCTCTGGGCTCCTGGCAGGCTCCGCAGCCATGTGACCCTGCGGGCGCTGGGACGCGACGGGACAGTTGGGACGGGCGCCGGGGGACGCGGGCTCGGCCCGGGCGGGGCGACATGGAGCGGAGGTGGGTCTTCGTGCTGCTGGACGTGCTGTGCGTGTTGGTCGGTAAGAGCCGCGGGGACCCGGGTTCGGGGGACTCTCTCTACCAGGCAGATATGCCCCCCCACCCCACGACAGCCCGTGGGTAAGTGGGGGCTGCTGCATCCTCTGAAGTTTCCTGAAGGTGGGGACCCGGGACCGCCACTCCCCAGATCCTCCTCTGCGCTCCCCTCAAGTCGCGGCCCATGGCCATCACCCCTCATCCCAGCCTGTCTGTCATGAGGGGGTCCCTGGCGCCTGGGGAGAGCCCGCCCAACTGGGCACAGGAAGTCGCCCTAGGGCTGCGGGGCGACGGTGACTCACGGGCGGAGCGGGCGCGGCACTCAGGACCTCGGTGCCTGGCCTTGTCCCCAGGACGGTTGGCCCTGACGGGACGTGCCACGGACAAGGTCCGGCGCCCTCGCCCTCCGCCTAGGAGGCGGAAAGAAAGGTCGCCAGGCCAAGGTGATGGGCCTGGATGTTTGGAGCCAAACCTGCCCAGCGGGTTTGAGGCCAGCATGCGGTGGAGGGAGAGAAGGCGGCACATCCGAGCCCCCCCCCCACCTTTCTGCCTCTCCCTGGCTGGGAACAAAGGCCAAAGTGTTTGGGCTGAGCCGACTGGACAATGGCCCCAGAATTCTACCCCAGAGGCAGTGGTGTGGTTATGTGGGGGATTCACCTTTCTTCTGCCAACCTTGGGTTCGTTATTTAAATATTTATGTTGCACTACTTGTATGCCAGGCACCAAAGCATATACAAGTAATTACTTCCAAGCAGCCTGGGCCCAGAGAAGTTGAGCCACCTGGTGGAGGTCACAAAGCACCAGCAAGACAGGGCAAGTTGATTGCATGTTGCTGCTGCATGCCAAGTGGTGGTGGCTCAGGCCGAAGGGTTTCCAGCCTAGAAGCCTGAGTTACAGAACAGTTCAGTCAGTACAAGTATTAGGTGCCAGGGAGAGGTATGAGGCCTGGGACATTCTGGATGAAGGAGGCGCCTGGCTGTCCCCTGGGAATGCTTTCCAGATAGAGAGAAGGGCTTGGACTCCAGTGTTCTGACAGCCCAGCTCCATTTCCACTGAGGAGGAGTCTCCACTGTAAAGTGCATGTTGTTTATAGGGGGGAAAGGGGAGGACACACACCACAGCATGACCGGGCTGACTTAACTCCCCAGCCCGCCTTGACCCTGACAACTGAGCAGCCCTGAGGCCCCGCCCATTGTCCCAGTTCACTGGTGCACACCTGTCCTTCTGCTTGTGTTCTGCCCAGACAGACCATTGTCCCCTCCTTCATACACAGCTCTGAATGCCCTCTTCCTCTACAGGCTTCTCCTGTGTCTGGCTAAATCTTTGTCCCCTCCCAGTACCTTCCCTCATGGAGATTCTCCTAGGCTCCACAGACATCCCCTTCCCTTGGTCTCCTGGTATTGGAGACCCAGGAAGGCAGGAGTCATCTCCGCTGCTTGCTGTGTTTGTCTCTGGAGCCTCCATTGTTTTGCTATGGAGCAGAGTGCTGCCCTCTTGCCTGATCCTGGTAACTGGCTCCTGCCTCCTATCCACTTTGGCCTCAGAGGGCCCAGGCTTCCAGTGCTGGGACGCTTTCACAACTTGATTTCAATGTCACTGCCAAGTGTGTCTGTTCCTGAGCCCAGAGTGGGTCTGTTTTGGCTACTGCATGTCTGGCTCAGGTTCTGGTAAATAAAGAGCCACTTTCTCCACTGAAGACACCTCACTGCATGCTGCTGAGCTCTGAGGTCCTTCAATCCTGCCTTGTATCGACATGTCACCCCTGCCTTGCCAGGCTCTGCTCCAGGGCTGGCCCTGATACAGCAGGCCCCTCAGGGCTTATATGTACATGGGGAATCTTGTCATGCCTCACATAGGTGGCTGTCATTCCACAGGGGATAGGAGCTATGCAGAGTGGATTTTCCTCCCTGTGATAGTGATACCAGGGAAGCCATCAAGGAGCTGCAGTGAGGTGGGAGGGAGGCAACACAGGAGCAGTGCATGTGCAAAGGCCCTGGGGCTGGTGCTGGTTGCATCTGCTCCAGGAGGAGAAAGGACGCCTGAGGGTGTGAAGGAGGAAGACTGTGGAGGTGGGTGGCACTGTTCCATGGGCCCAGAAGGCATTGGGTTGATCTGGGATGTTGGGATGCAGTGGCCTCCTAAGAAGCCACCAGAGCAGCTCCGGCAGGGAAGTGGCAGAGCAGTGGGTGCTTTGGTAGAAGGTGGGAGCAGTGAGCATAGGTGTTCGGGTCCCGAAGAGCTGCTGGGAGAGCCACATGCCTACCTGGCTTCCCACAGCCTCTCTGCCCTTCGCCATCCTGACTCTGGTGAACACCCCATACAAGCGAGGATTCTACTGTGGAGATGACTCCATCCGGTACCCCTACCGTCCAGACACTATCACCCACGGGCTCATGGCTGGGGTGACTATCACAGCCACTGTCCTCCTTGTAAGGCGGGAAGGGCTTTGAAGGTGAGGGGAAAGGATGTGCCTGGAGAGAATAATGGAGATAGATGGGGGCTGGGGGGAATGGTGTGTGTGGGAGCCCCAGCTTTCCCCATGGGAGGACAGGCCAGGCCCTGGCCCTGTCCATTTTGGGTCTGCCGCTACTCCCTTGGCAGGTGTCAGCAGGTGAAGCCTACCTCGTCTACACAGACCGCCTCTACTCCCGCTCTGACTTCAACAACTATGTGGCTGCTGTCTACAAGGTGCTGGGGACCTTCATCTTCGGGGCTGCTGTGAGCCAGTCATTGATGGACCTGGCTAAGTACATGATTGGCCGTCTGCGTCCAAACTTCCTGGCTGTCTGTGACCCGGACTGGAGTCGGGTCAATTGCTCTGTCTATGTGCAGCTGGATAATGTGTGTAGAGGGAGTACGGCCAATGTCACTGATGCCAGGTGAGTGCCAGGCTCAAGCGAGACTCTCCAGTACAATAGGGAGAAAGCCCGGATGACAGAGAAAGCTGGTGAGCAGAGCCAGCAGGAGGTGGCTAGGGGTCTGGGAGGTGGAGACGGAGGTCCCAGGGCTGGTGCATCTGGGAGGGCATTGGCACAGCTGGGTCTTCCGGGCACAGGCTCTTGCCCTGCCACCCTGGCTGTGGGTTTCTGGTAAGGAATCATCTGTTGGGGTTGTCAGCATTGAGCCTCTCTTTCTGCTGCCTTTGAGAACATCATTGACTTTGACTGTTGGTTATGTGTCTCTGGTTCTCTCAAGTCTTTTCTACTTGGAATTCCAGACTTCTTGAGTGTATAATTTGATGTTTTCCATGAACTTAGGAAAGCTTTTAGCACCATTTCTTCACATATGCTCTTTGCCCCATCTCTCTCTCCTGGAGCCTGGCTGTGCATGCTAGGTGTAGCCAGTGTGATTGTGGCACCCTTGTTCCTCCTGATGGCATTTGGGTGCCCTAAGTTCACCTTACCCGTTTATACCTATTGGCTGTCAAGCCCTGTAGGGCTTTGTCACTTTGAATATTAGTTTTCGCATCTGGAATTAGGCTACCTGTTAACCCCTTCCGACTTTGCAGAAATCTGGTGGGAGCTCTTTGTATCTCAGCCGTCCAGGCTTTTCAATGGCTGGTTTTAGTGTTTCCTTAAGAACAGCTTCTGTAGAATGGATCCCTCTCCTAGTGGCCACTTCCTTTTTCTTGTCTACCTGTCTCGTAAACATTTCTTTATGTTTGTTGATGCTGTTTATGTAGCAGCTATTCTTTTCTCTTTCTTCTCTTTTTGGCAGTATTGGGGTTTGAACTCAGGGCCTTGTGTTTGCTAGGCAGATACTCTACCACTTAGCCATACCTCCAGCCTTTTTTTGCATTCATTGTTTTTCTGAATAGGGTCTCATGGTTTTGCCCAGGCTGATCTTAGTTTTTCCTATCTGTGCTTCCTGTGTAGCTGAAACGATAGGCATTTGCCATCAGGCCTGGCTCGTTTGGTTGAAGATGGGCTTTGCTAACTTTTGGCCTGGGCTGATGTTGAACCATGGTCCACGAGATTCTTTTGATCTTCACCTCCTGAGTAGCTGGAATTATAGGCAAGAGCTGTGCTTTACCACATAATGGCTTTTCTGAGTGAATGGTGTGAAGTCTGTATTCTTACTCAAGTTAGTCATGAGGTTCTGCTGTTAGTGTGGTGGTCAGCCTGGGACCAGATGCAGATTTCTCCTTTTCTTGTTTGTTGGGTGCTGAGGATGTTGGAACCTGCGGTCTCAGCATGCTAGGCAAGTGCTGTACCACGGAGTCATAGCCCAGTCCTTAGGCACCTCCTTAAACTCTAGGGGCTGGAGAAAAACTACTAGAGTTACAGAAGAACTCCTCTGCCCTGGCCTTGTCCCATCTGCAGAGCCTGTGGTCAGTTCATAGGAGGGTTTGGGGCTGCCTGGCTCCCCTAGGCCTCATCCTTCTGAGAAGAGGCCTCAGCTGCTCTTCATGGCTTCAGGTAGCAGTGACTAGTGTCTTTGCATTAGGTGACATGACAGCCAGTCCTGAGAGTCATCAGCCATCCCAGCAGTGACTGTGGCTCTCTGTGCTGTGGCTGTGCCAAGTGTGTGGACTGCTGGCCTCGTCTGCTTCAGGACAGAGACTGGAGGGCATGAATGAGAGGACAGTGTGGAGGTGGGCCACGTGGCTTGGTGGCACTGGGGCCTCTTGACTGAGTGCCCTGCCTGTTGTAAGCTTCCTTTTGATTTGCAGAGCTGCCCCTCTGCAGCCTGCTTGCTGCCGATAGAGCTCTTTGCTTTGCCTCTCTGCTGTCTCTGACATCCTTTGCTAAACCTGGGATTTATGCAGACAGAAAGCATGGAGCTGCCTCAGTTTCCACAGATGGGAAATAGTTGTGGGAGGACAGTGGATGCAGAAGGGGCATCAGCTACTTGGGTGATGAATGGTCTGCCTGGGTTCTAATGGGCCTGGGTGTTGGCTGTGAGCCCCAGTCTGACACTGTTCTGTTGCCACAGGACTTGGAAGGGAATAAGGGCAACCTCATCTTGCTGAGATAAGCTGTGTGTGAAATCCCCTTGTGGTGGACATGGGCTGGGAAGCAGCATGAGAGGCCAGGCCTAAGAGGTTTGGAGGACAGAGGTGCCAAGAGAGTCACCTGGTCTCTGAGGGCAGGCCAGACTCTGAAGTGCAGAGAGTTTGGCCCTGCTGTTGTTCCCCAGCATCCGGACCCCACTGAGCCCAGCTGCCCTCTCCTTTCCTAGGCTGTTGTTCTATTCAGGACACTCCTCCTTCGGGATGTACTGCATGATGTTCTTGGTGGTGAGTTTTTCTGCTGACTTGCTTGCTGTGGAGCCGCAGCCAGGTCACGCCCCTTCCCTGAGTCTCAATCTCCATGGCTGTGCAGTGAGCGTGGTGTGAGAGGAGGTGGTGCTGGGTAGTGCTCACGGCTTGTTCATACAGATAGAAGCCTTGTGTCCCCGTGCTGCTCCCCTGGCCTCAGAACTGCCACCTGTGCACTGGGTGGGACAGGGGTTGCTGGTAGTGCCTAGACTGACTGTGCCGCTCCCCACAGCTCTATGTGCAGGCGCGGCTCTGCTGGAAGTGGGCGCGGCTGCTACAGCCCACAGTTCAGTTCTTCTTGGTGGCCTTCGCCCTCTATGTGGTCTATACTCCTGTGTCTGACCACAAGCATCACTGAGCGACGGGCTCATCGGCCTCCTGCAGGGGGCACTGGTGGCCGGCCTCACTGTGAGTCTTGGATTCCCCCCCTCAGTGCACCCTGTCTAGAGGCCTGCAGGACCCTAGCCTACCCTAACCTAACGCTCCCCCTGCACCCTATGCTGCCTGCTCTGTGCCCCTGGGACCTACCCCTCCTGTTTCAGGCCCATTTTTCTCAGTGCCCATCTTGGCCCCTCCCCTCTGGGTCACTGTCACCCCCACCCCACACCCATTCTTCCCATGCTGCTCACTGCTGTGCCCACTGATCTTAACCTGCTCCTCTTCCCCTGGTCCGCTATGTGTCAGACTTCTTCAAATCCCAGCCTCCCCAGCCCTGCCAGGGCGATGAGGAGCTGGAGTACAAGCCCAGCTTGTCATTGACACTGACACTTGGTGAGGCCGAGGCCAACCACTACGGGTATCCAGCCTCCTCCTCTTGACCCAGGATGCCAGCTGGTCCCTGGTCTCTAGTCAGGCAGTGTGGGCTGTGGACAGGCCCCATGGTTCTGGTTGATGCAAGTGACTTCTGGCACCCTGCACTGGACCAGGAATCTGGAGGTTTCTGTCCAGTTCAGAGTGTTTGGTGTGACCTGTCTTTTTTTTTCTTTTATTATTCATATGTGCATACAAGGCTTGGTTCATTTCTCCTCCCTGCCCCCACCCCATCCCTTACCACCCACTCCCCCCCTCCCCCCGCAATACCCAGCAGAAACTATTTTGCCCTTATTTCTAATTTTGTTGTAGAGAGAGTATAAGCAATTATAGGAAGGAACAAGGTTTTTTGCTGGTTGAGATAAGGATAGCTATACAGGGAGTTGACTCACATTGATTTCCTGTGTGTGGGTGTTACCTTCTAGGTTAATTCTTTTTGATTTAACCTTTTCTCTAGTTCCTGGTCCCCTTTTCCTATTGGCTTCAGTTGCTTTTAAGGTATCTGCTTTAGTTTCTCTGCATTAAGGGCAACAAATGCTAGCTAGTTTTTTAGGTGTCTTACCTATCCTCACCCCTCCCTTGTGTGCTCTCGCTTTTATCATGTGCTCAAAGTCCAATCCCCTTGTTGTGTTTGCCCTTGATCTAATGTCCACATATGAGGGAGAACATACGATTTTTGGTCTTTTGGGCCAGGCTAACCTCACTCAGAATGATGTTCTCCAATTCCATCCATTTACCAGTGAATGATAACATTTCGTTCTTCTTCATGGCTGCATAAAATTCCATTGTGTATAGATAACACATTTTCTTAATCCATTGGTCAGTGGTGGGGCATCTTGGCTGCTTCCATAACTTGGCTATTGTGAATAGTACCACAATAAACATGGGTGTGCAGGTGCCTCTGGAGTAACCTGTGTCACAGTCTTTTGAGTATATCCCCAAGAGTAGTATTGCTGGATCAAATAGTAGATCAATGTCTAGCTTTTTAAGTAGCCTCCAAATTTTTTTCCAGAGTGGTTGTACTTGTTTACATTCCCACCAACAGTGTAAGAGGGTTCCTTTTTCCCCCGCATCCTCGCCAACACCTGTTGGTGGTGGTGTTGCTGATGATGGCTATTCTAACAGGGGTGAGGTGGAATCTTAGTGTGGTTTTAATTTGCATTTCCTTTATTGCTAGAGATGGTGAGCATTTTTCATGTGTTTTTTCGCCATATGAATTTCTTCTTTTGAGAAAGTTCTGTTTAGTTCACTTGCCCATTTCTTTATTGGTTCATTAGTTTTGGGATAATTTAGTTTTTTAAGTTCCCTATATATTCTGGTTATCAGTCCTTTGTCTGATGTATAGTTGGCAAATATCTTCTCCCACTCTGTGCTTGTTCTCTTCAGTTTAGAGACCATTTCTTTTCATGAACATAAGCTGTTTAGTTTTATGAGTTCCCATTTATCTATGCTATCTCTTAGTTTCTGTGCTGCTGGGGTTTCATTGAGAAAGTTCTTACCTATACCTACTAATTCCAAAGTATTTCCTACTCTTTCCTGTATCAACTTTAGAGTTTGTGGTCTGATATTAAGATCCTTGATCTATTTTGAGTTAATCTTGGTATAGGGTGATATACATGGATCTAGTTTCAGTATTTTGCAGACTGCTAACCAGTTTTCCCAGCAATTTTTGTTGAAGAGGCTGCTATTTCTCCATCATATATTTTTAGTGCCTTTGTCAAAGACAAGTTGGTTATAGTTGTGTGGCTTCATATCTGGGTCCTCTATTATGTTCCACTGGTCTTCATGTCTGTTTTTGTGCCAGTACCATGCTGTTTTTATTGCTACTGCTTTGTAATATAGTTTGAAGTCAGGTATTGTGATACCTCCTGCATTGTTCTTTTGACTGAGTATTGCCTTGGCTATTCATGGCCTCTTGTGTTTCCATATAAATTTCACGGTAGATTTTTTGATCTCTTTAATGAATGTCGTTGGAATTTTGATGGGAATTGCATTAAACATGTAGATTCCTTTTGGGAGTATCGACATATTTACTATGTTGATTCTACCAATCCATGAGCATGGGAGGTCTCTCCACTTCCTATAGTCTTCCTCAATCTCTTTCTTCAGAAGTGTATAGTTTTCCTTGTAGAGGTCTTTCACATCTTTTGTTAGGCTTACACCTAGGTATTTGATTTTTTGAGGCTATTGTAAATGGAATTGTTTTCATACATTCTTTTTCAGTTTGCTCATTGTTTGTGGAAATGCTAATGATTTTTCTATGTTGATTTTATATCCTGCTACCTTGCTATAGCCATTGATGATATCTAGAAGCTTCTGAGTAGAGATTTTTGGGTCCTTAAGCTATAGGATCATGTTGTCTGCAAATAGGGATATTTTGACAGTTTCTTTACCTATTTGTATTCCTTTTATTCCTTCTTCTTGCCTAATTGCTCTGGCTAGGAACTCCAGTACTATGTTGAATAGGAGATAGTGGCCATCCCTGTCTGGTTCCTGATTTTAGAGGGAATGGTTTCAGTTTTTCTCTGTTAAGTATAATTCTGGCTGTAGGTTTGTCATATGTAGCTTTTATAATGTTGAGGTACTTTCCTTCTATTCCTAGTTTTCTTAGAGCTTTTGTTATGAAATGGTGTTGGATCTTATCAAAGGCTTTTTCTGCATCTATTGAGATGATCAAGTGGTTTTTGTCTTTGCTTCTGTTAATGTGGTTTATTACGTTTATTGATTTTCATATGTTGAACCACCCCTTCATCCCTGCGATGAAGCCTACTTGGTCGTGGTGAATAATCTTTTTGATGTGTTGTTGAATTCGGTTTGCCATTATTTTGTTGAGGATTTTTGCATCAATGTTCATGAAGGAGATTGGCCTATAGTTCTCCTTTTTGGAGGTGTCTTTGCCTGGTTTTGGGATAAGTGTAACACTGGCTTCATAAAATGTGTTTGGCAGTTTTCCTTCCCTTTCTATTTCGTGGAACAGTTTAAGGAGAGTTGGTATCAGTTCTTCTTTAAAGGTCCGATGGAATTCAGCAAAGAATCCATCAGATCCTGGACTTTTCTTTTTGAGGAGACTCTTGATTGCTGCTTCAATTTCATTTTGTGTTATAGATCTATTCAGGTGATTAATTTCCTCTTAGTTCAGTTTTGGATGATCATATGTATCTAGAAATCTGTCCATTTCTTTAAGATTTTTGAATTTATTTGAATATAGGTTCTCGAAGTAGAATATACAGGGAACTCAAAAAAATTAAACTCCTCCCAAAATCAATGAACTAATAAAGAAGTGGCCAAAAATCACATGAAAAAATGCTCACCATCCCTGGCCATAAAGGAAATGCAAATCAAAACCACAGCAAGATTCCACTTCACCCCTATTAGAATAGCTATCATCAAAAACACCACCAACAACAAATGTTGGTGAGGATGCAGGGGAAAGGAACCCTCATCACTGTTGGTGGGAATGTAAGTTCATACAACCACTTTGGAAAACAATATGGAGGCTTCTTTAAAAACTAAGCATAGATCTGCCATATGATCCAGCAATCCCACTCCTAGGGACATACCCAAAGGAATGCAACACAGGTTATTCCAATGGCACCTGCACACCCATGTTTATTGCAGCACTGTTCACAGTAGCCAAGTTATGGAAAGAGACAAGATGCCCCATTACTGACAAACAGATTAAGAAAATGTATTTATACACAGTGGAATTTTACTCAGCCTCAAAGAAGAATGAAATTTTGTCATTTGCAAGTAAATGGATGTAACTGGAGAGCATCATCTTAAGCAAAGTTAACCAGGCTCAGAAGGCCAAAAATTGTATGTTCTCCCTCATATGCAGACTTTAGACTTAAAACAATTGCAGTAATATTATTGGACACGGGTCACATGCTAAGGGGAAAATGCATACAGGAGGAATAGGGAAAGGGAAGGAAACCTAAAACTTTAAAGTGTTTGATGTGCCCACTGTAGAGGAGCTAATATAGTAATCTTAAACTGACAGAGGCCACTATGGGAAGATGACCAAGAAGTAGTGAAGTGGTCTGGTAGAGATGAATCAATTTGGGTTGTAATACACATGTGCATGGAAGTAATGCTAGGAATCTCTCTGTATAGCTATCTTTATCTCAAGCTAGCAAAATTGCTATGTCTTTCTTATTACTGCTATGTCTTCTCTTCAACAAAATTGGAGAAGAGGGCAGAACAGGTTCTGCCTAGAAGCAAGGGGGTCGGGGGACAGGGAAGGGGCTGGAGGCAGGTGGGAGAGATGGCCCAAACAATGTATACACATATGAATAAATTAATACACAATAAAAAATAAATGAATTAACTAAATAAACTATAGACTGCCATGTTGGAAAAATTTAAAAATAAATAAATAAATGTTATCTACTGGGCACTGGTAATTTTATACCCTAAATTTCTAGAAACCTTCCCTCAATTCTGGAGAACCCCTTTCTACCTCTCTGATTCCTTCCACTAAATTATCTCTCTCCACTAATTCACATGTGCTTCTATCCACCTTCCCCTCACATCTAGACTCAACTATCTCCATTAAAAATGTCAACATGAACCACGCTTCAAAACATAAATGTCCAACCATCTTATAACTAAATATAAGCATTGGTAATGTGCCCTCATCCCAATAAATACTTACTGTACAAAGATGATTCAGAGGATGGCCTCCTCCATTCTAGGACCTAAAGTGGTAAAGATATAAAGAAATAATGCCCAGTTCCAGATGTAAAGATACAGTACAAAAATCAGTAAAGTTCCAAGGTAGAATCAAGGAAAGTCAGACCTCTTCATCTAAGGGAAGAAAGCCATCATGAGGGATGGGTCTTTAAAAAAAGAAAAATTGCCAGAATAATGAAAGAAAACATTTCAAATATAATGAACAGGGTATTCTCAGAAACAAGTATCAAAAGTTGTGATGATTTTGGACAAGAAAATGTGTGCCTGGTCACTTAAAAGTTTCAAGTTTGAGGTGAAGAATGCTGTGCACTATGAATTTATTCATTTCTATGAGACTTTAATATTTTGTTTCAGATGGATAGTTCATTTGTGTAAAGTGGATGAATAGGGAGATGTTTATTTAATATGTTTGATATTATTGTTTAATGATTATGTAAGATGTCTTGAATCTAGTGACACGTAGTGCCTATATAGGTAAAATATTGAAAATTTGGATAACTCGAAATATTTCCTAAATAAGTAAGTAGAAATATTCAGGTAAAGATTAAGGCTAATTGTAATGTTTAATTGTGAACACAAATATAAAAATTTTATTGCTTTCTTTTTATAAGCAGATTCTATATATTACTATAAAGTCTATTGTTTTATCAAACTTATTAGTAGTTCATTTTAACAAGTCATGAGTTTCTCAACAGAACAAGACTTAGAAGTGACAGAAGAGGGATGGCAAGAAACACACAATGCCACTAAAAATAGCTTGCCATTGGTAAGTACAATATTTAAATTTTAATCTTTCATTTAAATGTTTAGTAATGAAGCATGAGCCAAACAAAATTACTGTTCAGACTACCCTAAAGAATCAACATGGAATAATTAGTAATTAATTTAAAATTATTTTAACAGCATGAAACTTAGGGTATTCTTAGCATCTTTGATAGCTTCTAGTTAATATTACCATTGATTCTGGCCACAAATTCTGACTATTCTCTGTTTTTTTATTTGTATAACCATACAAGTTGGAACTTAAGAAGACATTTGAGTTTTGTAACTAGGCAATTGAAATTAATGACTATGTACTAGTAGTGACACCTGTATTTGCTAAAACATTGATTATTTTGAGTTGCTGCCAATGGGAGGTTTCATATTATCATTCAGTCAGGCCAAAGTAAAAGGTGTAAATGTTTCATGTGGTGTCCAGTTGACTACATGTCTTCCAGTTCCATGTGGGGTCATGGTATCTTTACCTCACCTGGGGGCACATTGCTTGCTCACTCTCTCTCTCTCTCTCTCAGCCCCATTTTTGAGAAGTGAGGAACTAAAAATCCTATGCAGGTTAATAATGTGAAAAGCAGAATGGAGCCTCAGAACTTTCCTCAAGAGTAGAGCCACACTTGGACAAGCATGGAGTGTAGCTCCTGCTCCTTGGTCCAAAATGCCAGCTACTTTGGAGAAAGCATTTATATTTATCTTTGATCACTTCCTGCAGGGGTTTGGCACTCTGTAGGAAGCCTTTCTCTTGAGGTGAAGACCCTGAACATCCTTCCTGGAGGGAATACTACTTGTGCCTCCCTTTGTGTAGCTTCCTTACATGATAAAGACGGTCAGATCAAATATGTGTTTTAAGGTCGAGTGGTTGAAATTTGAACAATAAGTTGTGTTCTTGTTGAATGATGTCATTCCTCATGGCTCAAATTTTGTGGTTTCATATTATCATGCAGTAAGGCCAAAAAAGATTTAATTCTTCCCTCTGGTCTTTTGGTGACATCAGTGTTTATATTGAGGAAAAGAACAGTGTCACCAAAACACACCTCTGCCTACTGAAAGGAAATGTTACATTCCAGAAAGGACCTTTTTATGTTAGGATACAATCAGTTGACATATATTTTAGTGAGCATCTTCACTTTTTTGATATCATAATATCCAAATGAAAAATGATTATAAAAGGCAGTAAGGGAAATAAATAACTTTGTGCAGAAAGGGGAAAGTTTCCTTGCCACACTATCACACCTCCTCTAAATTTGACTGTTCAATGTAAAATTCAGTAGTAAAGATAGAAGACATCTTTGTGTCTTTTTATTTCTGCTATCACATACAGAGTAAAAATGATGTATAGTAAAGAGGAAATGAAAATAAAGGCATAAAATGAAGAATAATGTTTAGAAATTTTGAAAAGCTGTTTCTTTCACTTAAACAGAAATTAAGCAGAATTCACAAAACTTGCAGTGACCTGTAATGACAAAATTAAACTAAGACAAACTATGTGTTACTAACTAAAATCATGAAAAATTAAATTAGTTTAAATGATAAAGTCAATGAGAACAACACAGTTATTTTTACTGAAAACTATCTTTACCCTTAGCATCAAACTTTTGTTGAAGATTAAAGAGAAAATGAAACATAAAGGTAAAGGAAAGGAAGTGGTAGAAATCCCACAAGATGGCACTGGTAATGCTGCCATTGCTGCTGAAGAGAGACTGATTTCCCAAAGACAGAATTGGGAAGCCCATATCCAGCAATCTCCTGTAAACAAGAATGAAGAACACAACCGGTAAGAGCATAGCTATCTTTAACAGTAGATAATCACTACCATCCTATGAAATAAATTATAATTTGGTCTAATATTGATGTCTCATTAATTTGATGCTTTTACTAGAGACATGCAGCCTTGCATGGATATCAAAAAATGTAAGTAAATAATGACATATCATCATTTCCAATTATATTAATAAACATTACAAATAATAATGAGGCCTGGCAAATGTGATGAAAAGGCTTCATGCACTGTCTGTAAATACTTTTTGAAGGGCAACTTAGTAGCATGTATTGAAATTTCAAATGCATAATTCTTTTAGTCTAACCCCATCACTCATGTGATTGCATCCTTTTGGGGCAGGAAAACCTGACTTGTCCACACATCTACATACATGCTATGGACATTTATCATAATTATATATAACACACAATGATTTAATTACATATGCAATATAAACAAATAGCTTTGTTTTATCATGAAGTTGTAGATAGTATAAATAGTCATCAGTAAGTAAATAGATAAATTACTGTATTCATAAAATAATGTAGTAGGCAAACACTTAAACTGAGGTTAGATCTACAGTATATTGATTATTTTGTTATTGAAAACTATTTAAAGCATCTAGTGTGATGAAAATTGTTTGAATACTTGTAAGTTCTGGTGAGATTTAAAAGAAAACTACCTGCTATCCTGGCACTCTACTCATGACCAAGAAAATTACTACCACTTGTTTCTCATTCCAAATATATGGACTGCTGAAATATTAGACTCCCAAATTCATTGTTAAGGGATTGTACATGGGAGCCATGTCCTATCAGTATTTAAATATATTGGTAAAACCTATTAAGATTTCTTCACAGGATTGGTGATATACTAAACTAGTCACTGGCAAAATTTTTCTTCAAAAGGCCACATCAGAAATATTTAAGGGTTTGGACCATAAGATCTCTGCCATGGTGGTCCAACATCTGTTACAAACAAGAAATGACTGAGTGTGGCCACATTCCAGTAAAAATTGCAAGGGCTGGGAATATAGCTCAGTGACACAGTGCTTGCTAGGCACAAGGAAATCTCCCAAACAAAAAAGCAGACAAAGAGAGCTGCATGCAACTCATAGTGTGAGAACTTAACAAGGTCTTTTCATCAATACCTCTAAAATATTCTCAAGGAGATTTGTGTTCATCCACAAGTCTTCCAACAGAGTAAGAAATAGCCTTTTTATCAAAAATTTATTTTTTTATTTATAAAGCTTTTCAAATTAGTGGTGCTGGATGTCAAATCCAGGGCCTCACGCATGCTAGCCAGCCCTCTACCTCTGAGCCTGATATGCCCAGTGGTTTTATTCTCATTCAACATGCATGAATTAAAATGTTATTTATTAGTTTATTGCTTATTAGTTTATTCAATGTCTCCCAGGTATGCATAAAATTAATTTAAATCTGTTGAGAGAACATGGACTCTTTACTATTGAATTAATAATTAGTTCCTGTCAAGCTCCAAATGGGATTTTAAAATTGTCCATAAAATAGATAACAATCAACAAAATAAGGCAAAATGTTACAAAAAGAACATAAAAAGTGTGATAACAGATATTAGACTCCTTACCCTAGTCTTGAGTCCAGATATGTGTTTTGTGGAAATGTCTAAAGGTACGTCTTACATTACAAATCATTTTGAGGGATACCAATAATAGTTCATGCACATAAAATTTTATTTCTAGTCAATTTATAATCTTTTTGTATAAAGGAACTTGTAAAGATGGTTAACTTTAAATTCTCTGGTTTGATGAAGGAGTGGTTATGACTGTATAAAAAGACAGTATTAACCTTGTTACTTTAGTGAATAATTTCAAAGTTCCTTGTCCATAAAATTTGCCAGAATTACCAATAACCAAAATCCAGCAATTAACAGAAAGTTCTTTCATGTTCTGTTTAAAGTTTGTATGCCCTTTGGAAGAGTTTGAAGTGTGAAACTAAAAACATGAGTAACATAAAAATTAATTGGGATGAGAACCAACATCTGAAGACTCAGATCACACAATGACCTTTTCCATTTTCAAACAAAATGAATTTTAAGATGAGCATATTTCCTTCCAGATGTTCCATAAGAGAAGCCACGAAGAGAAGAAATGCCCATCACATGTGTGAAAAGATTACAGAACCATTAAGTGCAAAAGCAAAGCAATATAGTGAGGCTGAAATGAAACGACTCAAGATGAGTCTTAGAATATGTCATATGGAAATAAAGGCTGCAAGAACAGAGTTAAAACAGGGTAAATTAATCTTTGGTAAAGACTTCATATTTCCAAATTTCTTTCAATTACATTACTTATAATATTCCTTGGACTTTATATAGGTGGCCATGTTCCAGAAGAGATAGGGTATGAGAAATGTGTTGCTTGGCAATTTTTTCACAATTTTGTCATTGTGAAAACATCACAAACATTAACTTCCACACACTTATCACATGTACCACATCGCTAGGTCATATAATCTTATGGGACCACCATTCCATTTAAACCAAACATTATAATGTGTCATATTATTGTTTTATATAGATTTGCAACAGAATGTTATCTTACCTGAAAAATAAATGATGACTTTTATAGCTAAAATCACTATAACTCTTGTTCTCTAACATGCACAGTCTATGTTTTCTATTTTTATTTTTGCAATACTGTGGTTTGAAGTTGGGGCCTTGCACTTGCTAGAGATGCTTTCCATCACTTGAGCCACAGCCCAGCCCTTTTTTTGCCTTTGTTTTCTTTATGGATAAGGTCTTGTGTTTTGGTTAGGAGCTGGCCTAAAACTGCGATTCTCCTACCTGTGCCCACCTTGTAGCTGGGACCTCAGGCACAGGCCAAAATGCTTGGTTGATGATTAAGATGGGCTCTCACTAAATTTTTGCCTTGGCTGGTCTTGAACTACATTCCTCCCAAAGTCTGTCCCCTGAACGGCTGGGATTATAAGCATGAGCCACAAAATTCAACTAGTATATGTTTTGTGAATAAAGGAATGGAAGGCAAACTGAGTTTAACATTTAATTTAGCCATTTTTAATATTCAATTATAGGCTAACTAGCTTTGATAGCTAACCTATAATAAAAATAGTTAAAAGTCTTAAAAACATGCATTATGCAATATTATTTCTGCCTAAATTCTTCAATACTATGTTTGCTCATTGAAAAATGTAGCTATCATTTAGAAAGTTAAAATTTGAATTATACATATGGAATAAATGATATTTATTTGTGTGGCTAGATATGGGGATTCATATCTGCAACTCCAGTTATCCACCAGGCAAAGATTGGGAGGAGCCTTAGGGTAAAAAGAAGTTAGCAAAACCCCATCTCAATAAATAATCCAGATGTGGTGTTTCTTGCCTGTAATCTTAGCTATTCAGGAGACATAGTAAGAGGACCATTGTCTAAGGCCAGCCCACACAAGAAAGGATGAGATGTTATCTGAAAATAATTCAAAGAAAAATGTTGAAGGCATGGCTCAAGTGGTACAGCACTTGCCTACCAAGAACGAGGCCTTCAATTCAAGTCCAAAATAAGGACTTTGTGCTTTAGTTTGCACTTCGTTTTCACAGTTTCTGTTTTTTAAGATTCTGTCATTAATTAAAATTTTAGATTTGTACCCTTGCAAATAAATGAGTCCAAAATTTAATGAAATGTATCTCTAGGCTTCAGAGAATCTAAATGAACTTCAGAGGCAATTGGCACAACTACAGGAAGCCAGAACACTTCAAGATAAGTCTGTCAAATCACCTTTACAAAGAAAAGGAGATGGAAATGGAACTATAGAAAAGGCATTCTGAGGTATTTTCTTTAGTATTTTTTAAATATTCTGTGCATGTATTTCCTGTGTATATGTTTGAAAGCCAACTGCATGCATCATGGGAAATATTGGGGATTTTAAGCCATATGTGTACATACATAATACACATCCTGGGACGTGGTGGTAGCCCTCTGACTCATTGCATAAGGTAATGTGATTAATTCAGCTCCACTGGTCTGCAGAAGTTGAATGATGGTACTCAAAAGGGCCTCACCCAAATAGAAAGGTTTTAGGCTGGGTTGTGGCTCATGTGGAAAGAGTTGCCTAGTAAATGCAAAGCCACACACAAAAAAAACAAAAACCAATGAAAAAATTTTTAATATTTTCCTTGGAGTTGATGGTTTCCACGATGTCAAAGCCCTTGCTCCTAACAACACAGGTTCTATTTTGGGGCAGTGAATTTACCCTTGTTTATTAATGTGGAAGCTTATTTATTACATGCATTACTAGATGAGGACAAAAGCAGAAACCCTAGTTTAGATGTCATTTCCTCCTTTTTGAGAAAAGCAACTCTAGGCTCTAAAGAATCTCCTATTTTTATGGAAGAAATCTCCTGTTTCTGTGAAAACACTGATGTGCTACTTACACAAGTGCTCCTCCACAGAGCCACACTGCCAGGCATCAATTTGTATCTGTTTCACAGAAAATCCATTATACTTATCTTAAAACTATTTAAGTGTTAGATTAATTTCATTTTAAGCATATTGTAAAGCATAGAAATACTCATCCTGTGTAGTATTTATGTGCACAATGGATAATTAAAATATCTACAATCCACCATTGGATTTCTTAACAGGCAAGTTTATTGAGAGGTAATTGACATACTACACAGTTCTCCAAGTGTAAAATCCAGCATCTCTTAGTACATTCAAGATCTGCATAACCACCACCATGATCACTTTCAGAACTTTTTATCACTTGGATGAGAATCCCTGAGTATTTGCAGGCAGAGGCAATGATCCTAGCCACTGACAGCTAAAATGGCAGCATAAGGTATAGGCCTTGGAGTTCAGCCCAAGGCCCTCAGGTTTCAGCACTTCTGTGTCCCAGGCTGGGACTTTTGGCGGGAAAGGTCTCTCCACTGGGATCCCAACAATTCCCCCCACTCTTGTCAGTTTCCCCAGGATGTTCAGCTGCGATCAGCCTGAGGCAACTGCTACTGGGGCCGCTCAGCTCCCATTGTTGCCCTGCTGCTGGCGCTGCTTCCTTTCTGCCACTGCTGCCACTTCGCTTGCCACCAGTTCTCTTCTCAGCAAAAGTAGGGAAGACCACTCAAGAGAAAGTCTTTCCTGGGAATTTTGCAACACCAGGAGCAGGAAGCACAGGTGGGTGTCTCCCAGCCGCTCACAAAGGGACAGGAGCAGCCTGCTTACATAGCCAGAAGGTGGCAAGGATATCTGCACCAACCACAGCAGGCCCCTTATGCAAATGAAAGATTTGTGTTTGCGTTAATTATGAAACCGATTGCTCCCACTTGCAACCCTGTGCCCAGAAGAAAGGACAGGAAGTGCCCACTGAGTAAAAGAAGACAGTGGTGCACGTTGTGAAAGGCAGGACCAAGTTCTTTTTAAACACACTTATCCTCAAGGTGTGCCACGTCTGCCTAGAGACGAAGCCCTGGCTGGGAAGTACTGTGGCTTTCTTTCCCTGTCATTTCAGCTCTAGTCACCACTCTAGGGGTCACGTCCACTGTCACTCAAGTTGTAGCGGGTGGGACCTGGATCACTAGCCAATCAGGCTTCAGGGCGGAGCCGCATAACTGTCCAATAGGGAGCATCAGTTGAGAGGAGAGAGGCGGGATCTCCACGCACTGCATCTTCCTTTCTGGCTCTGGCAGTGCTTGTGATCTTGGCTCAGCAGCGGATGAAGAAGACTGGCGCTCAGCCTTTGCTGTGCTGGGACCTCCACTGACCACAGACAGTAAGGAGAACCCGGGGAAAGTCGGGAAATGGGAGCGTTAGGGCCGGTGTCCTGAGGCGAGGAGAACGAGCTGCGTGGAACCGGCAGGACCGGCTCCGGCAGACGTGGCCTCCCGCATCAGCTCCCATGCGGGCGACTGTCAGCTCGCTGTCGGTTCGGTCCCGCCCGCAGCTTGCGGACCAGTTCCTGACCCTGCGCGGCGACCTGGGCCTCAGCCAGCCCCTCTCTGGGCAGCCCCGCGTCCAAACCTCCACATCTCCCCAGAATGTGCGGCGAGGTCAGGTTTTAATTCCACCGAAATCCTCTTGATCAGGTTCTCATTCACAGGTCATGCTGGTGGTGTGGCACCTGAAACCTCGTCGCCAAACTCAAGGTCGTCTAGTTTCTCTGTGTTGTCTTCCAGAAGTTCTAAACTCAGCATTTTGAATTCAGGTTTATGATCCATTTCGAGTTAATATTCTGAAAGTTGTAAAGTCGGTGTCTAATTTCATTGTTTTGCAAAAAGATTCCAAAGTGGTCCACTAGCATTTGTTGAGAAGACCACACTTTCATCGTTGAGGTTCCCTTGCTCCTTTGTCAAAGATCAATTGACTATATTTTGGTGGGTTCATTTCTGAGTTTTCCATTCTGATCTGTTTGTATCTGCTTAATTTTTTTTCCACATCCTACACTGTCTCATTATTGTAGTTTTCATAGTAACTCTTAATTTCGGGTCCTGTCAGTCTTGTGTACTATTTCTTTTCAGAGTGGGCTTGACCATTCTGGTTTTTGTGCCTTTCCATTATAACCTTTAGGATCACTTCTCTGTTGTTGAAGACATAACTTGATGGGATTTAAATTGAAATAGTGTTGAACCCATAGTTCAAATTGAAAACTCATAACAATGTCAAAGTTTCCTCTCCATGATCAGGGAATAGCTGTCCATTTATGTGGCTCTTTGGTTTTTTTCATTAGACTTTTGTCTAAGATTTGTCTTAGATTTATACATAAGAATTTCTCTCTTTTATTCTTGGTGCTTCAAAAGTGATTGTGTTTTTCATTTAATACCCATTCTTCATTGCTGGTATAGAAGGAAATGATGGACTTTTGTATAGCAATCTCATATTCTACAAGTTTGCTGTAACATCTCAATAGTTCCCTGAAGTTTTTGTTGGTTCTTGGGATTTTCTACCTAGACAAGTGTGACATTTATGGGTAAAGACAGTTATTTTTCTTAACCGTTCTCGCTCTCAGAGGCTTTCAACTCTTGTGATATAGTTCAATTCATGGTATGGTTATATGATTTTTGCCATTTAGCTTGTGGATGGAATAAATTATATTATCTGGGTTTTTTGTTTTGTTTTGCCTTACATTTTTTTGTTTGGGTGCTGAGGATCAACCAGGTAATATAAGCATATGTAAGCACAAGCTCTCCCTTGGAAATACATTTTAATACATTTCAATATTCTTTAAAATCCAATTGCCTAATATTTGTTGAGGATTTTGCATCTGTCTGTCTGTACTTTTCTGTAATGTCTTTGTCGAGTTTTCATAGTAGGGTAATGCTGGTCTCATAGGATGAATTACGAAGTGATTACTCTGCTTTTATTTCCTGTAAGACATTGTACTGAAGTGATGTCAATTCTTTCTTTCATGTATAGAGAAATTTACCAGTGTAATCAGCCAGGTCTTGTCCATCCTTTCTTGGATATTTATTAGATATTGACTCACTTTTCTTTGCATACATATAGTCCTATTCATATTTTTTATCTTATTACTTCTGTTCATTTAATCTAAGTTACAAAATTTGTGATCATGGATTAGTTCACAATCTTTCTTTGTGGTTCTCTTAATATCCATAGTACTAAAGGTGGTCCCTCTTGCATTCCAATCAGTAATTTTCAGTCCTCTCATGTTTCCGTATTGACTGTCATTTTATCAGCTTTGTTGACATTTTTAAGAACCAGCTGTTGAGATCGTTGTTTTCTCCATTGATTTCTTGTTTGCAATTTCATTCTCTAGTTGTTCTATTCCTGCTAGTTTACTAAAGTGTAAGGTTCTTTCTTTAGTTTCCTAATGTGAAAAGATTTTTAAATGACTGATTATCAGTCATTTGTAACAAAGCTGTTAATTCTTCCAGTTCTTTTCTAAGACAGGAAAGAACTCAGAAGGGGGGGGAGGAACCCTATAAATGTAAACAATGTAGTAAAACCTTCAGATTTCAAGGCTCCTTTCAATACATGAAAGGAGCCTTTCATGTCATACTGGGGAAAATCCTGTGAGGGTAAGCAATGTGGAAACACTGTTAGATCTTCCAATTCCCTTCGAAGACAGGAGAGAACTCATACTGGAGAAAAGCTCTGTAAATGTAAACAGTGTGGAAAAGCTTTCAGCACCCTGTTATTGTACTGAGTAGTGCAGGTAGTGATAACAGAATGATACATATTTGTGTATTAAATGCAAAAAAAAGGAACAGTAAGGATATGGTATGAAAGATAAGCAATGGTACATAAGGGCCCTTACCTTGTGTGGAGCTCACAGGCCTAAATGTTATTCTGAGTGAATTGAGTCAGTGAGTGATTAGCTAATGAGTGCCAAGGTCTAGGATATTATTCTACTGCTATGGACTTAAATTCCACGAAATTTAAATTTGTAAAAATTAACCTTTTTCAAGAAGAAATTACATTTATAAAACTTTCTGCTTCTTAACTTTAAAATGTTAACCTTTTTCACTTTTGTAATACCACTTAGCTTAAAACACCAGTATCTTGTACCACTATAAAATACTTCCATGTATCCTTATTTTTTATGCTTCTCCCTGTTTTTTTTTTATTTTATACAAAAAAGTAAACTTTTGTTTAAAACTAAAGAGCCAGCACTTGGGAAGCTGAAGCAGTAAAATTATGAGTTTTAGACCAGATTGGATTATACAGAAAGGCCCTGTCTCAAAGGAGAAAAAAAAACTCTTAAGATACCTACACATACATTAGCCTAGGCTTACACAAGGTCAGAATCATCAGTAAAACTGTCTTCCACCTCCCCACCTGTCTCAATGGAAAAGTCTTCAGGGTCAGTAATACCATGGAGATGTCATTTCTGGGAATTCCAATACTTTCTTCTGGAATCCCTCCTGAAGGGCCTATCAGACTTTTCTTGAGAAATTGTCACTCTTTGCAGAACTATGTGCGTGGTGGTTTGCTTGTTTGTTTCTTTTTTTAATCATAGATTTGCTTCCTAGCAGAAACTGCACCATGAACCTTCCTCACAGTTAATGCAAACCTGTTTGTGTTGGGAACTTGTTTCAGACTTCTACAGGAGCTTGTTGAGGGTTGCAGTAGCTTCTGCTAAACCCTCCAGTGTGAAATTTCATTAAGGGTTCTTTTCCTTCTATGATTTCTTTTCTCTTGCATCTGCTTCAGCTATACATTTACCAGGTGATAGGGATTTTTGACACATGGGAAAAGGGAAGTGGCAAAGGGGTAAGGAGTAGGGCTTTGTTCCCTCCCCAGGCACCAGCCTCCCAGCACCTCCAAGTGTTCAACAATTTGGAAGATCTACAAACCCTGTCCTTTCCAGGTTACTGTGGTGTCTCCATGATAGATTCATGAATTAAATCATTGGTCACTGGTGATCAGATCAACTTCCATCAATCCTCCCCTCCCTAGTAGTGTAGAGGAAGTTCCAACCTCTGACCACATGGTGGGCTCCCCCACAGCCAGCCACCCTGGACCATCCAGGAGCCCAAGTGCAAGTGATGAGTCACCTCATCGCTTCACAGATTCAAGGCTCAAGAGCTAAGTGCCAGAAACGGGCAGAGACCAAACGTGTATTTCATATTATGGCCCGACAGTCCACAAAAATGGAAGAAAATTTGCACTTCAAATATCTGATAAGAGTCGGCTATGTGGAATATGAAAACTTTTATAATGACAGGCCAAAAAACAACAAACTCAGTTAAAATTACTTGAATACATACTTTGCCTACAAACACATGAAAAGATGCTTGACCTCTCAGCCATTATGAAAATGCAAATTAAAACCATAGTGACAGTCCCCTCTTCACTCCTACTAGAACAGATGTAATCTAAATAATTAACAAGTGTCAATAAGGATGTGGAGAAATTGGAATCCTTAAACACTACCATGGCAATACAAAATGGTACAGCCTATGTGTGAAATCACTCAGTGTTTCCTCAGAAAGTTAAGAACAGAGTTACAGAGTTGCCACACGCTCAACACTACCAGTCCTACATCTGTACCCCAAAGAAATGGAAACTGGCGCCTAAACAAAAACTGTGTGTGCACTTTACAGGTGTCAAGGTCATGAAGATGAGAGACAGTCTCAAGAAGGAGTCCAGAAAAAGGAAACTAGATCTACATGGAAAAAGACCCTTTCTTCCAGGTGCAGGAGGTAGTAAGTGGAAAGTGGCCTAGACTGGATTACCATGGAAAAAACCACATTGGTCCTGATTTGAGGATAGCTGGTGGTTACCTGGGAATGTTTCTGCTCTAGGCAAAATACATCACAGTGTTTTGTGTGGTCTTGCAAATGCAGAAAATCAATAATTACTGAGGCATGGGAGTGAAAGGATAAAGAGTACTTTGTGCCAGTATTGCAGGTTTCTTCAAAATTTGAAATTATTGAGGAGTCAATTACTTTTTAACACATCCATGGGAATAACATGCCAGAGAAACGGACTTCAGTCTTCATTGCAGAGGCCCAAACACAGTTCAGCCAAAGCTGAGAGAATGCTGCCCATGTAAGAAATATCTGAATGTCACTAGAGTCCACGGTATGGATATTAGATGAGAGGGTACTGTGTGGATATTATATTAGCATTAAAGCCACTGTGTGAAAATTATTGATATTCCAAGTCTACTATGTGGCTATTACATAGGTAGTAAAGGCCGCTCTCTACCTCTTATTAGAAAAGCAGTTAGAGGCTATTACATGGACAAAGTATTGTGGATATCAGTATTAGGTTTAAAGGACCCAGTGTGGAAATTACAATAATTTAGGGTCCCAATATGGATATTAAATTTTATCAGAGGCCACACAGTACCCTCAAATACACTAAGGTAGTACAAATTACATTAGCATTAGGAGACCACTATGTAGGTATTATAGGTGATAGTGTAGCTGGTATATTAGTATTTGAAGTCAGAATAGTATTTATGAATACTGTGTTAGTACTAAGGCCACAGTGTGGACATTAAATTAGTGGACACACATCTTGGAAGTCCAGGGGAAAGAATGGTCATTTTGAATTACTTTCTAACACTTCCCCTGCTGAGTTTTCTGAAGACTCCTTTCTTCACACTTAGGGTATGGAGAAGAAAATCCCAAGGGGGTCAACCCACAAGACATCTGACACATCCACCGTAACCCAGTCATGGTCATCAGAATGACAGTCAGAGAAACCATTACCTCTAAGAACTGCCTGAAGAGACACGATGACCGAGTATCCTGTGAGATTCTGGATGGCCTCTTCAAACAGGAAAAGGGAGAACTAAGGGAATCCAAAGAGAACATGGACGTTAGTCAATGATGGCATACACATATTTCTACATTATGACAAATGACTTAATACATTAAGAACTTTGCTGTAGATCATGAGAATACTGATGGAGGAGAGGGTGAAGGCACATGGGAACTATGTGCTTTATTCACAATTTCTGTGTAAATATGAAACTATTTTAAGTAAACCTTAAGATTTGGTTTTTCAGTTGCCAGTAATTGATATTGTTAAGTGGAGCAATTATGACCCAAAAATTAATGCAGTTGCATGTGTTTGTACATGCTTGAAATCCCAGCTACTGGGGGTAGAAGTAGGAGGATCATGAGTTCAAGACCAGCTCTGGCAAAAGTTAGTGAGACCCTATCTCAAAAACAAGCCAGAAATGGTGTAATTCCAGCTACTAAGAAGGTAAAGTTAGATGGATCATAATCTGAAGCCAGCCCAGATGAAATCATGCGACCTTCCCTGAAAAAGAAAACCAGAAGAACTGGGGGGCATGGTTAAAGTGGTAAAGTGCTTGTCTAGCAAGTGCAGGCCCTGATTCAATCCCCAGTACTGAAAAAATTTAATAATGCAAATTATTAAATATAACTCAAGATCTCTTTTATATGATTCATGTTAAAGTAATAATGTATAAACTTATTGCTATTTTTTTGTTATGCTATGACTAAAGATTTCTCTCTCTAAAATACTGGTCACTTTAGAGAAGAAATTTGCATTTTACAGATTCCATTTCAACTCACAACTGAACATTCTCAAAGGAGTGACTCTGTAAAAATATGTTGCAAAGACAAATTGACTCATTGTGACTAGATTACTTATTTCACTTGTTCCAAAGAATACTTGTCTTTATTTTGGTCCTCTGCAATGGCTCATCGTGATGCTTTCCTAAAACAGAAGAGTTTAAAGGGCTAATGAAGGTCAGCTTGCTCTGCAGGAAGGATGAACATAGAGAAGGAAACAGAAGCACAGTCTCTGAGTTAGTTTAGATGTGACAACTGTGTTTCATGGGAGAAAACAGTTGCCTCTTAGGGAATACAAGGGATTATTGGGTGCCCAGACTCTCCAATGTCCACATTTAGGTGAACTTATAAATAATTTTATTATCAATATAGCTAGTCATGAATAGAAAATGACTAATTTACTGCTTAATTCACAATTGAGAATATCAGAATCAAAATACTCTGCCTTACAATGAACTGTGTGACAAAAGTATACATCCTGCACACACGTCCCATCATCGTGTCTTCACATTAAGAATACTGTCATCACAACAGACAAAAGCTTTCCTGACTCTTGAAAAGACAAAACAGAAAAATAATATAGTGTACTTTAAGAAATTATTAGTAAATTGTAGATCTATGATATTGACAAAAATACTCCTGGCCAGATATATAATAGATGATAGACAACTGTGGCAAGTGGAGAAAAGGGTAGAAGCCCTTATGAGGACCTGCCCAAATTGATTAAACTGAATCTGTACTTTGTGCAGCTCACAGTGTTTTTGTGTTTTGTTTTGTTTTGTTTTGGTGGCAGTCAACTGGGCACTGAACTCAGATTCTCACACTGCCTCGATCTTTGAGTCAGACTCTACTCAGGTTGGCATGTAGACAAGTTGATCATTGGAAGAGTGTTTTGTTCAAGGTTTTAATACAGAGTTAACTTGGCCTATTGCCTGTTGGAGGAGCTGTGTTTCCTCTACCCAACTCTCATGGTTTGTCAATAGGCCAAACATCCTCAGTCCCTCAGCCTTACCCTACAGCTGCAACCAAAACATGAGGCCAGGACTTTATGCAAAGCGATGAGGTCAGCAACCAAAGTATCTCATCAGTCCCTGAGCAACGTTGACCTCAGGTAGCCCACCAAGCATAAAGCCAAGATGTTTGCACACAACAAGAAAATCTTTAGAACCTGTGCCTGTAGACTTGGGGTGTGGCTCAAGTGGTAGAGTGTCTGCCTAGTAAGCAAGGCCCTGAGTTCAAACCCCAGGACCGCAAAAAAACAAATCAAAACAAAACTGCCTGTGACCAGTGGACAATTACCCGACTTCAGGTCACTGTGAAAATAAAAGCTGCTGCTCTGTTGAGCCTGATCCTCCTGCTGTTCACTGCTTCTCCCATGAACTTGACTGAACTGAAGTTGGGCAGCTTGATCTGAAGCTCCCTCCTATTCCCCCAGGAAGAAGCCTTGCCCATCTCATTCATAATATATATGGCTTGGTCTCATTTCTCTTATTTCAATGCCATTAGACACCAGCATCTCGTCAGACCCTAGGATTTGTGGCAGTTGGGTCAGGGAAGGGAATCCCTGTTATCCTGGGAAACAAGGCCTCTTCTCTTTCTTTTTGCTGTCATGCTCATCCCTTTTTTTCTCCTGGCTCCTCACTGGATTCCTCTGAATTCTGTAACCTCAGAAGAGAAAGCCAGACAAGAATACGTGTGTACTATGTGCTGTGTGTGTATATGCATATTTTCTGTGTGCGCATGTGTGTTCTGTGCTGTGTGTACATATGTGCTCTGTATTTTATCTGCATGTGTACATGTATGTGCATGCGTATTTTGTGCACATGTGCTGTATGAGTATGTTCTATATGTGCATGCTGTGTATGCTTGTGTGTACATGTGTATTTTGTGTGCATGGGTGTGTCATGGGGCTGTGTTGGTGTGGGATTATCACAAGGGTATGGTGGTTTGTGGGTGAGTGTGCACATGTGTGGATGTGTTCATTTGGGGCATGGATGCACCCCTTTCCTCTAGGGGAATCCTAAATTCTTACCTTCCTTATACGGAGAAGATGTAAAAATGAACACTTCCTCTTTTCAAGAATAGGAAAAGAAGAAAAGTGGTGGCCATTTCCTATTAAAATCCATGTACTGTCAAGACCCAGCACAGCACAGGGAGGGTAGAGGGGCATCCTTTGGCCTGGAGAAAAGCTACAGCCCCTTACCCCTATATTCCTGAACAGGCTGGAATAGGCCTCCCTTCCATCCCAGCAGACTGGAAGGTGCTGAGGCTACCTCAGAAGAAAAAGCTGAGCAGGAAGAGGTATGGAGAGGAAAATGCCCCCCAAATATTGGGCGTGAAACTTGCTGCCTGGGGAGAAGACTCAGCCTGTGGTCTTGGGTCTGATGCCCACTCCTGAGATGAGAACAGGACTCTCCAGACTGGAAGATCCCCAAGACAGGATAGCAAAGTGTGATGTAGTATGACTGGTCCAACTCCCAACCAGAGTAGCTCTTATCTTGCAACAGGTCACCATTTCATTGTTTAGCATGCCAGACTGCAGCACAACAAGCCCTCTGATAAGCCCCAGGGAAGAGCAAGGACAGAACATGCATAAGCATGTAACTCCCAGACTCTAGAACCTGTAATTGCTCCTGCTATTTTGACAGTAGGTGGCGCTCTAGGTCCAGGTTTCTGCTATAGACTCAGTCATAAATAGGAGCCTGGTAGGCAAAAGTTGGCACCCTCTGGGTTTGGTAGAATCCAAGTGATAGTTCTTTGGGAGATTCAGTCCAGGCCTAGTCAATATAGTCCTCTGTAGTCATCCACTACTCTACACGTGACCCCTACTAATACACTTTTCTTATTCAGGCTGGACTTATTTAGGTCATTCTTTGGGCGGTTGGCATCATCCCACTTTGGAGCCATGGGACTCTAGGTCTCCTGAGAAAATTCATGAGACAGGCCAGACTCAGAAGAGGGGAGGTGTGCTCAAGTCCGTTCCTCTCCCAGCTTCATACCTGCCCCTGTCCTAATCTTAGCCCCACCTTCTGTGCTCTTTCAATTCAGCCCTCCAAGCGCTATGACCACTTCCCTTGACCCATTCCTAGAGCAAGTTCACGTTTCTCCAATTCAGAGCTGTCCTCTAAATGTTGATGTTATTGGCGAGGTGGGTTGGGAGAAGCAAATGGTATCTTTAGTGCAAAGACAACCATGGAAGCACTTTCTAGTATTACTGCACACTGTGTGGTTTAAGCAGAAATTCATTCTTTTGCCATCTTGGAGCTGGAATTCTGAAGTTAGACATCAGCAGAGACCTGCTCCTTAGGAAACCAGTTGGGGAGAATCCTTCCTTGTCTCTCCAAGCTACTGGCAATCTTTGGTGTTCCTCCACTTGCAGTGTTAGAGAAAAAAAATTACCCAGAGACACTTAAAGCGTGGGAAGAAGGACTTTATTCAGGACCATCAAGATAGGTAAAAAGGCCATTGTTATAGGCTCTTGAAGTTGGGGAGAGATCAAGCTCAATTCCAAATACAGCAGAAGGAATTTTTCCAGCCAGTGGGGTGGAGGGATTTCAATGGGTAGGAAATGACCAAGGAAGAACCTCAGGGGTGAGGCTGGTTCTGGCTACAGTGGCCCTACAGTTCTTGTTGAAGAAAGGCCAGGTGATCAGACATCACCTGGGGATGGTAGGGATGAGGATATTTCTAAACTGGTAAGAGTTCTTTGCCAGCATTAGAATGTCCAAGTGCATAGATAGAGAAGTTTAGGAGCACATCGAAAATTTCATCAAGCAGAGATCTGTAAGTTCCTCATTGTGTTCGAGAAATGAGACTTTCTTCCCTCATCTGAACAACGTAAGTCCATTTTCTCATTGAGCAGCCTTTTATTTACTAGAGATCAGTGAGTCATCAGAAGGATTTAGGGGAGGTGAATGGATGTTTGCTGCATGGTGCTCACAGCCAGGCCTTTGATGAAAAAGTGACTCACTTCAGAAGCCTGGTCAGGTGCTTGGGTCTGTGTGGGTAGGACAATCAGGACTCAGGGTGTGCGCCACAGGCAACAGCTTTAGTGAGTCCCATAGGATCATGGACAGTGGATAGACCAGGGCTGCCTACAAGGCCCAGAACCCTAGGGTCTGCACATATATGTTTCATTGCTGATGGGCAACTATGAGGGCCAGTCCTCTGCGCAGAAAAGTGCCCACTTCAGCAGAGCTGCGCCAGCACATAGAGCTGTGGGGAGCGGCACAGTCAGTCTAGGCACTACCAGCAACCCCTGTCCCGCCCAGTGCACAGGTGGCAGTTCTGAGGCCAGGGGAGCAGCATGGGGACACAAGGCTTCTATCTGTATGAATAAGCTGTGAGCACTACCCAGCACCACCTCCTCTCACACCACGCTCACTGCACAGCCAGGGAGATTGAGACTCAGGGAAGGGGCGTGACCTGGCTGGGGCTCCACAGCAAGCAAGTCAGCAGAAAAACTCACCACCAAGAACATCATGCAGTACATCCCGAAGGAGGAGTGTCCTGAATAGAACAACAGCCTAGGAAAGGAGAGGGCAACTGGGCTCAGTGGGGTCCAGGAGCTGGGGAACAACAGCAGGGCCAAACTCTCTGCACTTCAGAGTCTGGCCTGCCATCAGCAACTAGGTGACTCTCTTGGCACCTCTCTCCTCCATAGCTCTCAGGCCTGGCCTCTCTGCTGCCTCCCAGCCCATGTCCACCACAAGGGGATTTCACACACAGCTTATCCCAGCAAGATGAGGTTGCCCTTATTCCCTTCCAAGTCCTGTGGCAACAGAACAGTGTCAGACTGGGGCTCACAGCCAACACCCAGGCCCATTAGAACCCAGGCAGACCATTCATCACCCAAGTAGCTGATGCCCCTTCTGCATCCACTGTCCTCCCACAACTATTTCCCATCTGTGGAAACTGAGGCAGCTCCATGCTTTCTGTCTGCATAAATCCCAGGTTTAGCAAAGGATGTCAGAGACAGCAGAGAGGCAAAGCAAAGAGCTCTATCGGCAGCAAGCAGGCTGCAGAGGGGCAGCTCTGCAAATCAAAAGGAAGCTTACAACAGGCAGGGCACTCAGTCAAGAGGCCCCAGTGCCACCAAGCCACGTGGCCCACCTCCACACTGTCCTCTCATTCATGCCCTCCAGTCTCTGTCCTGAAGCAGACGAGGCCAGCAGTCCACACACTTGGCACAGCCACAGCACAGAGAGCCACAGTCACTGCTGGGATGGCTGATGACTCTCAGGACTGGCTGTCATGTCACCTAATGCAAAGACACTAGTCACTGCTACCTGAAGCCATGAAGAGCAGCTGAGGCCTCTTCTCAGAAGGATGAGGCCTAGGGGAGCCAGGCAGCCCCAAACCCTCCTATGAACTGACCACAGGCTCTGCAGATGGGACAAGGCCAGGGCAGAGGAGTTCTTCTGTAACTCTAGTAGTTTTTCTCCAGCCCCTAGAGTTTAAGGAGGTGCCTAAGGACTGGGCTATGACTCCGTGGTACAGCACTTGCCTAGCATGCTGAGACCGCAGGTTCCAAAATCCTCAGCACCCAAGGAACAAGAAAAGGAGAAATCTGCATCTGATCCCAGGCTGACCACCACACTAACAGCAGAACCTCATGACTAACTTGAGTAGGAATACAGACTTCACTCCATTCACTCAGAAAAGCCATTATGTGGTAAAGCACAGCTCTTGCCTATAATTCCAGCTACTCAGGAGGTGAAGATCAGAAGAATCTCGAGGACCATGGTTCAACGTCAGCCCAGGCCAAAAGTTAGCAAAGCCCATCTTCAACCAAACGAGCCAGGCCTGATGGCAAATGCCTATCGTTTCAGCTACACAAGAAGCACAGATAGGAAAAACTAAGATCAGCCTGGGCAAAAACATGAGACCCTATCCAGAAAAACAATGAAAGCAAAAAAAAAGGCTGGAGGTATGGCTAAGCGGTAGAGTACCTGCCTAGCAAACACAAGGCCCTGAGTTAAACCCCAATACCGCCAAAAAGAGAAGAAAGAGGAAAGGAAAGCTGCTACATAAAGAGCATCAACAAACACAATGAAATATTTACAAGATAGGTAGACAAGAAAAAGGAAGTGGCCACTGGGAGAGGGATCCATTCTACAGAAGCTGTTCTTAGGGAAACACTAAAAGCAGCCATTGAAAATCCTGGATGGCTGAGATACAAAGAACTCCCACCAGAGATCTGCAAAGTCGGAAGGGGTTAACAGGTAGCCAAAAAGTAATTCCAGACGTGAAAATTAATATTCAAAGTGACAAAGCCCTACAGGACTTGACAGCCAATAGGTATAAACAGGTAAGGTGAACTTAGGGCACCCAAATGCCATCAGGAGGAACAAGGGTGCCACAATCACACTGGCTACACCTAGCATGCACAGCCAGGCTCCAGGAGAGAGGGATGGGGCAAAGAGCATATGCGAAAAAATGGTGCTAAAAGCTTTCCCAAGTTCATGGAAAACATCAAATTATACACCCAAGAAGTCTGGAATTGCAAGTAGAAAAGACTTGAGAGAACCAGAGACACATAACCAACAGTTAAAGTCAATGATGTTCTCAAAGGGAGCAAGACAGAGAGGCTCAATGCTGACAACCCCAACAGATGATTCCTTACCAGAAACCCACAGCTAGGGTGGCAGGGAGGAGAGCCTGTGCCTGGAATCCCCAGCTGTGCCTCTGCCCTCCCAGATGCACCACCCCTGGGACCTCCATCTCCACCTCCCAGACCCCTAGCCACCTCCTGCTGGCTCTGCTCACCAGCTTTCTCTGTCACCCGGGCTTTCTCCCTATTGTACTGGAGAGCCTCGCTTGGGCCTGGCACTCACCTGGCCTCAGTGACATTGGCCGTACTCCCTCTACACACTTTGTCCAGCTGCACATAGACAGAGCAATTGACCCGACTCCAGTCCGGGTCACAGACAGCCAGGAAGTTTGGACGCAGATGGCCAATCATGTACTTAGCCAGGTCCGTCAATGACTGGCTCACAGCCGCCCCGAAGATGAAGGTCCCCAGCACCTTGTAGACAGCAGCCACATAGTTGTTGAAGTCAGAGCGGGAGTAGAGGCGGTCTGTGTAGACGAGGTAGGCTTCACCTGCTGACACCTGCCAAGGGAGTAGCGGCAGACCCAAAATGGACAGGGCCAGGGCCTGGCCTGTCCTCCCATGGGGAAAGCTGGGGCTCCCACACACACCATTCCCCCCAGCCCCCATCCATCTCCATTTTTCTCTCCAGGCACATCCTTGCCCCCCACCTTCAAAGCCCTTCCCGCCTTACAAGGAGGACAGTGGCTGTGATAGTCACCCCAGCCATGAGCCCGTGGGTGATAGTGTCTGGACGGTAGGGGTACCGGATGGAGTCATCTGCACAGTAGAATCCTCGCTTGTATGGGGTGTTCACCAGAGTCAGGATGGCGAAGGGCAGAGAGGCTGTGGGAAGCCAGGTAGGCATGTGGCTCTCCCAGCAGCACTTCGGGACCCGAACACCTACGCTCACTGCTCCCACCTTCTGCCAAAGCACCCACTGCTCTGCCACCTCCCTGCCAGAGCTGCTCTGGTGGCTTCTTAGGAGACCACTGCATCCCAACATCCCAGATCAACCCAATGCCTTCTGGGCCCATGGAACAGTGCCACCCACCTCCACAGTCTTCCTCATTCACACCCTCAGGCGTCCTTTCTCCTCCTGGAGCAGATGCAACCAGCACCAGCCCCAGGGCCTTTGCACATGCACTGCTCCTGTGTTGCCTCCCTCCCACCTCACTGCAGCTCCTTGATGGCTTCCCTGGTATCACTATCACAGGGAGGAAAATCCACTCTGCATAGCTCCTATCCCCTGTGGAATGACAGCCACCTATGTGAGGCATGACAAGATTCCCCATGTACATATAAGCCCTGAGGGGCCTGCTGTATCAGGGCCAGCCCTGGAGCAGAGCCTGGCAAGGCAGGGGTGACATGTCGATACAAGGCAGGATTGAAGGACCTCAGAGCTCAGCAGCATGCAGTGAGGTGTCTTCAGTGGAGAAAGTGGCTCTTTATTTACCAGAACCTGAGCCAGACATGCAGTAGCCAAAACAGACCCACTCTGGGCTCAGGAACAGACACACTTGGCAGTGACATTGAAATCAAGTTGTGAAAAGCGTCCCAGCACTGGAAGCCTGGGCCCTCTGAGGCCAAAGTGGATAGGAGGCAGGAGCCAGTTACCAGGATCGGGCAGAGGGCAGCACTCTGCTCCATAGCAAAACAATGGAGACTCCAGAGACAAACACAGCAAGCAGTGGAGATGACTCCTGCCTTCCTGGGTCTCCAATACCAGGAGACCAAGGGAAGGGGATGTCTGTGGAGCCTAGGAGAATCTCCATGAGGGAAGGTACTGGGAGGGGACAAAGATTTAGCCAGACACAGGAGAAGCCTGTAGAGGAAGAGGGCATTCAGAGCTGTGTATGAAGGAGGGGAGAATGGTCTGTCTGGGCAGAACACAAGCAGAAGGACAGGTGTGCACCAGTGAACTGGGACAATGGGTGGGGCCTCAGGGCTGCTCAGTTGTCAGGGTCAAGGCGGGCTGGGGAGTTAAGTCAGCCCGGTCATGCTGTGGTGTGTGTCCTCCCCTTTCCCCCCTATAAACAACATGCACTTTACAGTGGAGACTCCTCCTCAGTGGAAATGGAGCTGGGCTTTCAGAACACTGGAGTCCAAGCCCTTCTCTCTATCTGGAAAGCATTCCCAGGGGACAGTCAGGCACCTCCTTCATCCAGAATGTCCCAGGCCTCACACCTCTCCCTGGCACCTAATACTTGTACTGACTGAACTGTTCTGTAACTCAGGCTTCTAGGCTGGAAACCCTTTGGCCTGGGCCACCACCACCTGACATGCAGCAGCAACATGCAATCAACTTGCCCTGTCTTGCTGCTGCTGGGTGACCTCCACCAGGTGGCTCAACTTCTCTGGGCCCAGGCTGCTTGGAAGTAATTACTTGTATATGCTTTGGTGCCTGGTTTACAATTAGTGCAACATAAATATTTAAATAAAGATCCCAAGGTTGGCAGAAGAAAGGTGACTCCCCCCCGTAAACACACCACCACCTCTGGGGTAGAATTCTGGGGCCATTGTCCAGTCGGCTCAGCCCAAACACTTGGCCTTTGTTCCCAGCCAGGGAGGGTGGGGGTGACCCTCAGATGCACTGCCTTCCCTAACCCCACCACCTGCTGGCCTCAAACCGGCTGGGCAGGTTTGGCTCCAAACATCCAGGCCCATCACCTTGGCAGGGCGACCTTTCTCTCTGCCTCCTGGGCGGAGGACGAGGGCGCCGGACCTTGCCTGCAGCGTGTCCCATCGGGGCCAACTGTCCTGGGGACAAGGCCAGGCACCGAGGTCCTGAGTGCCGTGCCCGCTCCGCCCACGTGAGTCACTGTCCAGAGAGGGGCAGCCCCTGGCCCAAGGTCAAGAATGGGAACTCCAAATCCCCCACCTTGCTTCCTGCATGGACACCAGTCACTTGGGTGGGGTCCTCCTGAGGGGTCCTGGGAGAACCCAGGAACTCACCCTCTGGTGCTTGATGGGGGACAGTACACAGCTGCCCTGTAGGAGTGAGAGAAGGTCCCTGCCCCCAGGAAGAGGTGTCCTTGTGCAGGCAGGCAAAGCCATCATCCCCCTGCAACATACAGCCCCCCACCATAAAAAACAAGGCCCATATGGAAACTCTGGTGTCCCAGGCAGACCACATGGGAGGAGCATCAGGAACCTTCCACCCACCCACTACATATCCAGCATCCACATCTGACTCTGTCAAGATCTAGGTTGTGACAGGCAAAGGCTTCAGGGTCCACCACCCTGGAAGTGGGCTCTACCCACTGAGATTCCCCACTGGCACTCACAGAACAGGATGCCTCTATCCAAGCTCCATCATTCATTTGCTCTCTCATTCATTCATTCACAAATGCATGGAATTAGGATTTCGAGGATTACTCTATAATACATGGGATGTGCTCCCCAGCTCCTGGTATAAATGAATGGCACCCTGGCCTCTCTGCCCACCTGTGGTACCAACCAACTTCAGGGACATCTAGAGGGAATATGCAGCATTGTACAGGTACAGCATGATATTGAAGCAAAGGAAATACAGGTTCCTTATGGAACGAAGACTGTGCTGGGTGGGGGAGCCAGGCAAGGGATAGCATCTGGAGGGGGGGGTCACAGAGCAAAAAGGAGGACACTGACGGGGGGAGGAAACTGTGCAAAGGAAGCAGGAGGGGGGAGGATGGGGGGTGAGGCCAGAAGAGGAGTGAGGCTGCAGGGAGGGTTGAGGCTATAAGGAAGGAGGATGAGGCTAGAGGAGGAGTGAGGTTTCAAGAGTAGTGAGGGTAGAAGGAGTAAGACTGGAAGGAGCAGTAAGGGTGGAAGGGGTGAGGATGAAGGGGAAGAGGCTAGAGGAAGGCTGAGACTGGAGGGAGCAGTGAGGCTGCAGAGAGTGGTGAGACCGGAGGCATGTGGATGGAGGAAGGAGTGAGGCTAGAGAGGTGAGGCACAGAGGGGTGAAGCTGAATGGAAGTGAGGCTGAAGGGAGGTGAGGACAGAGGGGCTGTGGCTAAAGGGAGATAAGGTTGGAGGTGAATGAAGCTAGTAGTGAGGCTGGGGGGCGTGAAGCTAAAGGATTGGATGACACTGTGGAGGGGAGTGTGGCTTCAGAAAGGAGTGAGCATAGAGGGGATGAAGCTACAGAGGGGTGAGGCTGGAGGAGGTAAAGCTGCATGGAATGGTGAAGCTGAAAAGGGTGAAGTTAGAAGGATGAGTTTGGAGGGGGTGAGGCTGGAGTATACCCTTCTCCCATCCTTCTCCTCAGTCAGGATTTGGGTCAGTTCTTAAAATCCCTGGGTAGGATCAGGATTAAAACCTGGTGGGGGCAGCAAAACATGAGGATTAAGAATAGGATTGGAGTCAAGTTTCCTACATCGATTCCTCAGGCAGTCCCACCTTAAAGAACTTCCTCCCCAGGGTTCTCACACCTGACCTACAGCCCAGCTGCCAACCCCCACAGGGATGCCAAGGCCAGTAAGGCTCCAAGGGAGCCTGGCCTCCTCTTGTGCACAATGGTGGGTCCCATAGTCTTGCCCACATCTGAGACAAGTTCTATGGCCCTGGGCTTGGGGCTGAGGGCTCAACAGTAGCTTTTCCCTCTTGGCACCTCCTCTCCATTTGATGAGCCCCAAGTTTGTTTCCAAATGACTGCTCTGTGAAGTGGGCAGAGAGGGGCCTACACACAGTAGGAGCCAAGCAAATACAGACAGCCACCTTGGCTCTCTTCACTTCTCTGGAGAGATGAAGCAATTTGCCGAGGTGTGGGTCCCCATCAGTGAGTCTGACATTGCGGGGAGTGTGGAAGGACATCTGGGTATGCCCTGTCTGCTGCATACTGGGGACAGCCAGATACTGCCACATCAGAAACATGAAGACCAGGACTGAGAGCCTGTAGCTTCTGTAGCCAAAGGGAAGGGAGCTCAGTACAGAATGCAGAAAAGAACCAGCAAAGCAACACAGGGATACAGCAACACACAACTCCTGAGGTCACTGACATTCCTGGCCAGTCCAGGAACACAACCCCCACCACATCAAGACCCATGTTCTCAAAGCGAGAAGATAGGAAACAAGGCTGATCACCATACAGAGCAGGCATACTGGGGGTACCTGGCCACAGAAGAGTACACAAGGCATTCAGATGATCCAAGCATCAAATGACTTGTTTAAAAAACATGAGACTGGAGGCGTGGTTCAAGTGGTAGAGTACCTACCTAGTGTGCACAGAGCCCTGAGTTCCAAAACCAAAAATTAAGGTCTAAGTGTTAGCTAACAAACAAATTTACAAAGACTGGGGATGTAGTTCAGTGGTAGAGCCCTTGCCTTATATGAGCAAGGCCCTTGGTTCCATCCCAACACTACAAAAGTAAATAAATACAATTATAATGCCCACTTAACCATTGAGTCCTCAGTTCAAACCCCAAATAACAAATAAAAACAAAACATGGATAGGGCTGGGCACAGTGGTTCACACTTATGAATCTAGCTACTTAAGAGATGAAGACTGGGAGACTGTCCATTCAAGACCAGACCAAGCAAAATGTTAGTGAAACCCCTATTTTAACCAACAAGTCAGGCAAGGCTTGTTGTCATCGAAGCTAACCACAAGGGCTGAGGGCATGGATCAGAGTGTCTGCCTAGCAAGCACAAGGTCCTGAGTTCAAACACCAGTACCAAAAAAACAAAAATAATAATAACAAAAAAAATTCAACATACAAAATAATAGAAGAGCAAAGGTTTTTAAGTAGCTATAACTTTTAAGAAATATAAGAGCTATGAGGAAAGATGACAAAATGGTAAATTTTAAGAAGAATTTTTTTAAAAGAAATCAAGAATACAAAAATAAAACAATATGTGAGTTAAAGACTCCATGGAATGTGCTAGTTTGTACTACAGGAACAAGGGAAAGGCCAACCAAACTATCCCAATGGTAAGAGAGAGAAGGGAATGAAGCACCCAGGCAAGGCCCAGGCAGAACCCAGGGCCGAGTCTGGGATCGGCAGATACACGAGGGGCATGAGAAACATAAGAGAGCCAGGGTAAGTCTCCAGATCTGACAAAGGGTGAGAACCAAGTGGGGAAAGTGAGTCCAGTATGTATCAGAGTCCCAAGTCCTTGTCCAAATGAACTGAAGGTACATACAAAGAGAAGTCTACACATGGATGTTTACAGCAGCTTTATTCCTACCTTTATTCCAAAATGGGGCCATCCAACACCCAAACTAGATCCTCCTGATCTTACCGTTTCAAGGTGCTAGGATTGCAAGGGTGTCCCACAGTTGCCTGATGACTCAACCTCTTGATTATAGCCCTTGTGATAACTGTGCATAGGCTGCATGTGTCCTGCCATTTGGCACAATTATCCCCAAGGCAAAGTTGTTAGAATCCAGGCTGTCAAGTAGCCCCAGGGGACTCTGCCATGAACAGGGAATACACAGGGATCTGTGCTTCTGAAACCTCTGTCATACACATGCCACTGTGCCTGTTTCAAACTCTTCTTTTTGGAGACTGGGGGGATGAAGAAGAACGATGGAGTGGGTGAATTCAGCTATGTTACATGGTAAGAACTGTTGTTAATATCACCTTGTAAACCCAGTTCAACAACCATTGTAAATGAAATAAGGAAATGAAACTATTCTGTATTCCCAGTTCATGGGAATTAACATGTGCCCACTGAGCTCTGCTCCCATAGTTTGCAGGATTAGGATGTTTTCCATGGAACAGAATGTGTTCCAGCTGAGAATGCCAGTTCCTAGACCAACTCCTTTCAGGACAACTGGTCATCTGGACTTGTCAGTGTGGAGAGCTGGGGGAGGAGCCTCAGAAGTGCTGAATGCCTGTCTAGGCTGGCTGGAATCTACAGGTGTGGGGTAAAGAGGGTGGTTGGGTTTATGGGTTTTGTAATTTATTGTCATCCCTATCAACTGCCTGCAGCTGGCTAGATGAAAAGTCAACTGTCAACTGTTTTGCAAACAAGGCTAGAAATCCCTTGCATGGGTAAATCGGGTGTGAACCTCTTTTCTGTCCTTTTTCTAGAGAGAGAAGCCTGTGGAAGTACCAATGCATGACCGTGTATCACCACCACATTTTTTTGGTGGTTCGGAGACTCATGTATGCAGAGTGCTGTCTCTAACTGGTGCTAGGTGAATTTTATACCCATAGAGCACTTTTGAGTGAGGGGGACAAAGTTATGTTGTCACTCTTTCTCACTTCAGAGTGATGCTGGGTGTCTGGCAAATCTTCTTGGGCACATTGCCAGGGAAGGACTCATGGCCACCTGCACCTGACCTTTCCACACACTTTGCATGTGGGTGTTTTCTCAGCTGCCCAGTGTATAGATGTCTCTCAACTAATTTAGGATGTTGAGAGTGACTTAACAGAGAGTAAATATTTCTTTAGCTTGGCCATTGGTGGAGGGATAGTTGAGCCCCCTCTAGGTGCTAAGAGGTGGGAACTGAACTCAGAGCCTTGCACTTTCTGGCTATATTCTCTTACCACTGTACTATGTCCTCGGTCACACATCTGCCTCTGGTTGGAATTCTTTGGTTTATTCACATTTCCTTTCTCCCATGGCAAACAACACAAAACTTATATCCTCCTACATGCTTTCTCAGTATTGTTTGCATTGTGATTCCTTGCTTATTCTTTCCATATTACCATTAGCTTTATAATTTACACTAGTATAAGGTAAGAATAGCTTTCATAAAGAATTCATAATTTTTCTTTTCCAGAACATGTGCACATGATACGTACAGGAAACTCAGGTGTTGCTTCCTCCTATTTGTTGTCCTGGAATACTAACACGTAGAGAAGATTACTGTAGGGAAGAAAGTTGTTGAGTGCAGGCTAGCAAACCTAGCATGCCTGAGGCCCTAAAATCAAGTCCCGCTAGCACCAAAAAAAATTCATGAAAGACTTAGGGGGCTGGTGGACTCTAGATATTTCTCGGACTTTCTTGTCTAACCTCTTTTTTTAGCTTATTTTGGTGTTACTCTGCCTGCAACTCAGGGCCTCAAGTTTGCCACTCATGTGCTCTATGACTTGAACAATTTTGGCCAGCCGAGTTTTGTGTTGGGTGTTTTCAAGTAAGGTCCTGAAAACTCTTTGTCCTCCTGGGCTCAAGCTAGGATTGTCCTCATCTGTGCCTCCTCACTAGCTAGGGTGACCGGCCTGACCCACTGACACCCTGCTAGTTTATTTGTGTTTTGAGACAAGGTCAGGCTATGTAGCCCAGACTATCCTTGAACACACCATGTAGCTTAGGCACATCTGAAGATAGTGATCCTCCTATGTCCATTTCTGCAGTGTTGGGTGTACAGGCTCTGGCTCCATGTCTGTATTGGTGAAATCTTTAAGTCACACCTTCAGTTCGACACAGTTTTGATGTTTTTGGGTGGTGGTGGGGTTTGAACTGGAGCTCACACTTCTTATGCCAGAAAGTACTCTACCACTTGAGCAGATCCCCCTGCACTCTCCACAGTATCCACTGATTTTCCAGTGAGATCTATTCATGGAAAACGACGTGTATCTGTGGCACATTTGTAAATTTCCCCACAAAGTCATGGAACACGTAGTTCTTCAGTTGTTGGATATGGATCATTGTGGTTTTGTCTGCCGGTTGCATACGGAGGCCCTTAGTTGTGTTGTCTGATATTGGCAAGGTATAAAACTATCAAACCAGTATGAAGACCTAAACTTCAACTGAAATCTCCATCCTGAGATCCTGGGGTGTCGGTCATTTTTGGAAAGTACTGTAACTTTCTCCTTGGTTTGTCTATTGTCATCTGGATCTCCTTGTTCTCATGTTTTTCTGTGACTATTGATGTACTTTTTCTTTTCTGTAAATAGGAAAGTACATGAATCAGAGTAGGACACAACCTCCAATTAACTAAATTTGTATTTGTTGTGTTTTTGAGGGAAATATGTCGAAGTTTTTTCCAGTCTAAGGCACCATTTTAACCGATGCAGTCCGTCCCAGTATTCATGGAAGAAAGAGCAGTGCAACACAATAGAGGTCCCAGATATGAATCCACACAGCTATGCCCCCTTATTTTTGACAAAGATGCCAAAAACATATGATGGAGAATAGACAGTCTCTTCAACAAATGTTGCTGGGAAAAAAAAGTGGTGATATGCCTGCAAAAAACTGAAACTAAATCCATGCCTGTCACCCTGTACTAGTTTCAACTCAAAGTGGATTAAGGACCTTAATATCAGACCAGAAACCTTGCAGTTAGTACACAAAAGAGCAGGGACTACCTTGGAAACAATAGGTATAGGCAAGGACTTCCTCAGTAGAACTCCATCCGCCCAGCAACTAAGAGAAAGGATGGAAAAATGGGACTACATGAAATTAAAAAGCTTCTGCACAACAAACAGTATGGTCTCTGAGCTGAAGAGACCACCCACAGAGCGGGAGAAAATATTTGCTAGCTATACATCAGACAAAGGACTAATAACCAGACATACAGGGAACTGAAAAAACTAAACTCCCCAAATATCAATGAACCAATAAACAAGTGGGCAACTGAACTAAACAGAACTTTTTCTAAGGAAGAAATCCAATGGCCAAAAACACATGAAAAAATGCTCACCATCCCTAGCCCTAAAGGAAATGCAAATCAAAACCACAATAATATTCCACCTCACCCCTGTTAGAATAGCTATCATCAAAAACACTGCCAGCAACAAATGTTGGCAAGGATGCAGGGAAACGGAACCCTCATCACTGCAGGTGGGAATGCAAGCTAGAACAACCACTGTGCAAAACAATATGGAGGCTTCTTAAAAAACCAAACATAGATCTGCTTTGATCCAGCAATATCTCTCCTCGGGATACACCCAAAGGAATGTGACTCAGTTTAATCCAAAGGCACCTGCACACCCATGTATATTGCAGCACTATTCACAATTGCCAAGCTAGTAAACTAGCCAGGATGCTCCACTACTGACAAATGCATTAAGAAAATGTGGTATTTGTACACAATGGAATTTTACTCAGCCACAAAGAGTGAATTTTTGTCATTCACAAGTAAATGGATGCAATTGGAGAACATCATCTTAAGCAAAGTTAGCTAGGCTCAGAATGCCAAAAATCACATGTTCTCCTTTATATGAGGATCATAGACCTAAAATAAATGCAGTAATATTATTGGACATGGGTGAACGTGGATGGGAGAAATACGGAAAGGGGAGGAACCCTCAAACTTGAATGTGATTGATGTGCTCACTGTAGAGAAGTGAATAAAGTAATCTTAAACTGACAGACACCAGTATGGGAAGGGGACAAAGAAGTAATGAACAGTCTGGTAGAGATGAAGCAATGTGGATTTCAATACACAAGTGCATGGAAGGAACTCTAGGAATCTTTCTGTAGAGCTATCTTTATCTCAAACTAGCAAAAACACTATGTCTTTCTTATTCACTCTTAAGTTTTCTCATCAAGAAAATCAGAGAAGAGGGCAGAATAGGTTCTGCCCAGAACGGGGGCAGTGTTGTGGAGAGGAGGAAGGAGGCCCTAACAATATACACACATGTAAGTAAATGTAAAAATGATAAAATTAAAGAAAGAAAAATTATAAACTCCCTGTATAGCTGTGCTATACAAACAAAAATGTCTTTTTGAAAAACGGAGATCAGGAAGGTAAAACAGGTCCTGTCTGGGGATCGGTTCCAGTAGGAAGAGGGGGCTATAAAGAAAAGGTGTAGGAGGGTGAATATGGTAGAAATATTATGTACTGCATACTCTCTGACCACTGCATAAAAAAGGAAAAATGAGACCTCTTCAAACTATTCCAGGAAAAAGGGGAGGGCAGATTAAGGAGAACGATGGATGGGGTGAATTAAACTATGACCTATTGTAAGAACTTTTGTAAATCTCACCATGTACCCCCAGTACAACAATTGTAAGATAATTAACAATAACAAAATATATCAAAACAATAAAGTGATAAACAAAGAAAAGAAAAATGTGACTTGTTGAAACTATTCCAGGAATGGGGGGAGGAGGTTAAAGGAGTATGATGGAGGGCATCAACTCGATTATGATATGTTGTAAGATCTTTGGAAAATGTCAAAATGTACTCCCAGTACAACAATAATAAAAATAAATTAAAATTTAAAAAACAAATACAATAACTGTCACGTTTACAAACAATTACATACAGAACATGCACCCAAATGTGGAAATTGTAGTGGAGACTAAGGGCAGAAGAAAAGAAGAATAGAAGCAACACATAATGGAACACAGAGAAAAACTGTTGCACAACACAGAATAGGGGGATAAGAGCAAGAAGTGCAGTGGAGCACAGTGCATGTACAAGTATAATACCAGGGCAAAAATTCCACTGAACAATGATCAAACACCTAAACAATGAAGTATAAGAATGAAAAAAAAGTAACACTAACGGTAGGGCACTAACAAGAAGGGGAGGGTAAAGCAGGCGAGTATGGTTCATGTACTTTCTATACAAGAATGAATATAGAATATTTGAACCTGGGCTGGTGAAGTGGCTCAAGTGGCAGGGTACCTGCAAGCATGAGGCCACAAGCATGAGGCTCTGAGTTCGAACCCCAGTGCCGAAAAAAAGAAACAAAAGCATATTTCATCCTAATCCTATTGAAGTCAACATAAGGGGACTAAGGTATAAAGAAGAAAAATGGAGGGTATTAACCAATTTAGGATATAATACATATGTACATGGAAATGTCATAACAAAACTCCCTGTATAGGTATTTTAGCACAACAAATGTCTTTTTTCAAAAAGGAAAGACAGGAAGGTAAAAAAATAATAATAATAAGGTCCTGTCTAGACTTTGGTACCACTTGGAGAGGAGGAGCACAAGGAAAGTGTGAAGGAAGGTGATTATGCCGTTGATATTAGGTACTCATGTATGAAAATGGAAGAGAGACTGTTGAAACTACTCTAAGAAGGGTGGAGGGTGGATAAAGGAAAATGGTAGAAATGATGAATCTATCTAAGATATAATGTAAGTACTTTTGTAAGGTCACAATGCATCCCCAGTACAACAATAATATGCTAAGAAAAAAATGAAAATGATGAAAAATTAAAAATAAACTTCTCCTTGTCAATGTCAGTTGTCCTCATCGTCACCTTTCAACCCTATTGATAGCATGGAAGATGCTTCTGCCCTGTCTGTATCCACAAAAAGTAATCTTCACTGACATTTCTTTCACAGGGAAATTTAAAAAGATAGGTTTTGCTTTAGTTAGGCCTGATCTATTTCACTTAAACTGCAACCATCCTGTACTTGTAGGAGACCACCATTAATGAATCAGACTTCTCAAACATTGGTATAATCACAGATTCTTTGGTGTTCCATTTTTCATTATCCTTTTTCTTTACTTCCTTCATATCCTAGGAAGAATCAATAAAACACATTTTAAAAGCTAATATTTTTGAGTACTTTTGCTGAAAACATAAACATACAATTCTGATAAAATTACAGCTCTTCCCCATCTTTATAGTTGATATAAAACAAGGATGTACCAACTAAATACAAGGAAATAAGTTTTTCCTCAACAAGTAAGTTGCAAGCAACTGTGAACAAATGTTATATATAGAAGTGGAGACATGAAAAGTTATATCTTAGCACAAGAAAGGCTTTGCAGAAGAGGAAGAAAATAAAATAAAAGAGATCCCACCAGGCAAAGTAGTGGTGGAAACCACTTAGATAGAGAACAGAAAATAAGCACAAACTTTCAGGTAAATGGAGCTAGATGTTCCTTGGAACTTGTAAAGAAAGCATGAAATACACAGGAACAAGCAAAAAGAGATGAATGCTATGCCAAGCTTGAATGATACACTGCAAGACAAAAATCACACCACCTCAAGGCAATGCTCTTAAACATAGGAGTAATAACTTGATTTGTGCTATGTTGTTCTGTTTGGAAACATTTGTATACCTTCAGCATAGTGTCTAGTCCTAACATAAAAAGTGGAACTTACCAAGAGACCATTGCAATTTTTTGCAGTACTGGGGTTTGAACTCAGTGCCTACACCTCCACCAACCCTATTTTGTGATGGGTTTTTTGGAGACAGGGTCTCGTGAACTGTTTGCCCAGGCTGTCTTCAAACCCTGATCCTCCTGATCTCTGCCTCCTGAATAGCTGGGATTACAGGTGTGAGCCATGCGTGCTGGCTGCAATTACTTTTATATGGCATAAATACAGGTGATGGGCACGTAATACCACTATCATATAACTACATGAATTTATAGAGATTGAATTTTTTCCATTGGAAATTTCCCCACTAGAGACTGTTATACTATGAGTACATAAAAGGATGAAAAAGAAAAACAAAAGTGACAATTATTTACAAGAAAAAAATGTGTGTAGATAACTACTCTACTATCCAATCAATATCAGCCACTTGCCTCCTGAAAATCATCCGATCAGAGATACATACATTCCAATTAAATATGCCTCCAGTGACAAAGTGCTGGTAGAAAACCAAAGAAGAAAAATGAAATTTTTATGTTCTTCAGGTGAGGGGTGGTGTAAATCTTTGAGTAACTAGAGAAACTGGCATTTAAGTAAAGAACTGAAGGAAAAGAAGGAGCAATCAGGAAGCTGTCTGGATAGAAAAGTTGCAAGCACAGAAGTGTGAATGGAGTAAGTAAGGAAAAGGGAGTGATTCTGTATATCTGGAGTCTAGTAAATATGATAGAAAAACACAAGTTGAATTCAGTTATAACAGGGGTCAGATTGTGAAAAGCCTAGGTTGTAGGAAACACTTTGACATGTACTCTGAGTTAAACAGGAGGCAATGGAACTTTCTGAACATGAGCATGACACCATTTGGCTCACAATATTATTTGGTAGTATTGGGCTTTGTATTCAGGGCTCCATGCTTCCTAGGCAAGCACTCTACCACTTGAGCCAAGCTCCAGCCTTTTTTGTTTTCATTTGTTTTTATGTAGGGTCTCATGCTTTCACCAAGATCTGGCCTTGAACCATGATCTTATTACTTCTGCCTCCAAAGTAGCTGGGTTATGGGTGTACACTACCATAGTCAGGGTAGTTTTTGAGAGAGGGTCTCACTAACTTTTCTTTGAGTATACTGGCCTCCAACTGTGATCATTCCATCTTCAATGTAACCACACCAATCTGCGTGGAGCACAAATTAATAGGTTCACCACTGTGTTAAGATGAAAAGAAGGTAAAAAGAAACTAGAAGACTAATCGACAAACTATTACATAAATGTAGACAGCATGTGATGGCTGCTTGGCCCTTGAAGATGTGATTTGTTTTTGAACATATTTTGAAGTTAATTTGCCAAAATGTGCTCATAGATTAGATGCAAATCATAATAGAGACAGAGGAGCCATGAATGACATCAAGGTATTTTGGCAGGAAACTTGAAGAGTTGCTATTAATTCAAGTAGAAATGAGGGGCATGTTTGCGCAAAAATATCAGGAGCCCATTTTTGGACCTGACTGAGGTTGCGATGAATAATAGATAAACCAAAGAGAGATGTCAGTGGGTAGATACCAAGGTCTTGATTTAAAGAGAGAGACCAGGACTGGAGATAGAAATTTGGAAATAGTTATTACATATACAGTAATGTAGATCTTGAGAAAAAAAGATCAAACACGAGCCCTGAGAAACTTGTATGTGTAAAAGTTTGGGGTAAAGTGTCAGAAGTCAAACAGACTAAGGTGGATGGGCTAAAGAATAGGAAGGAAAACCAGGTGAGCATGTGATATCCTGAAGTCATGTAAAGAAATTGCTTGGGGCAGCTGTTCATTGCATCAAATTTAACTGATAAGTAAAATGAGTTCCAAGGAATTATGTATTGATTTAATCTATTTCCCAAACTAAGTTTATGTAAAATGTTTAAGAAGCCACTGGAAAAATATTGTGTGGTGGACAGTGAAATACGTTATTATTAAGGAGGATTGTGACATGAGTGTAGGCTCCTGCTAATAGAGAAGCTTCCCTGCACAGGCAGCGTCTAGTGTTTAGCACAGGTGGTAGCAAGTTAGAACCTATGGGTTGCATACAGCCTCCTTTGGGGGCTTTTTTGTTTGGGGAATTTCCTTGTGGTACTCTTTAATAAGCACTGTAAAATAAGTTTTTATTGAAATGTTGCCACACTCATTCATTTCTTGTTTATAACAGATGTTGGACCACAATGGCAGAGATGTTATGTTCCAAAACTGCTAAGTATTTATTATGTTTTACTTTGAAGAAAAAGTTTGCCAGTAACTGGTTTAGTATATCACAGATTCTGTGAAGAAATTTTAATAGGTTTTGCCCAATAAATTAAACTACTTATGGAACATTGCTCCCCATGTACAATCTCTTAACAATGAATTTAGGGGTTCAATGTTTCAGCAGTCATGTATGTGGAACCAGAAGCAAGTGGTAGTCATTTTTTTGGTCATGAGAAGAGTGCCAGGATAGCAGGTATCTTTCTTTTACATCTCACCAGATGTTACAAGTATTCAAACAAAGTTTGTTTAAGATGTCATCAAACTCGATGTTTTAAATAAATTTCAATAACAAAATAATCAATAGAGTATAGATCTAACCTCAGTATAAGAATTTGCATACTACATTATTTTATGGATATATTAATTTATCTATTTACTTGCTGATGACTGTACTATCTTCAACTTCATGATATGACAAAGATATTTGTTTATATTAAATATGTAAATTAAATTATTGTATGTTGTATATAATTATTATAAATGTCCATAACGTATGTATATATTTGTGTAAGTCAGGTTTTCCTGTCCAAGAAGGATCCAGTCACATAAGTGATGGGGTTAGATTAAAATAATTATGTATTTGAAATTTTAGTACATGCTACTAAGTTACCCTTCAAAAATATTTACCAACAGTGTATGAGGAAGACTTTTCATCACATTTGCCAGGCCTCATTATTATTTGGAATGCTTATTAATATAATTTGAGATGCTGATATGTTATTATCAATTTACATTTTTTATATCCATGCAAGGCTGCATATCTCTAGTAAAACATCAAATTAGTGAGTCATCAACATTAGACCAAATTATAATTTATTTCATAGGATGACAGTGATTATCTAAAGTTAAAGACTGCTTGCTCTTTCCAATCATGTTCTTCATTCTGGTTTACAGGAGATTGTTGGATATGGGCTTCCCAATTCTCTCTTTGTGGAATCAGTCCTTCTTCAGCAACAACGGCAGCATTAATGCCATCATGTGGGATTTCTACCACTTCCTTTCCATTACCTTTCATTTTCTCTTCAACCTTTAACAAAAGTTACATGCTAAGGGTAAAGATACTTATCAATAAAAAGAACTGTGCTGTTTCCATTGACTTTATCATTTGAGCCAGTTAAATTTTCATCATTTTAGTTCATAACACATAGTTTGGCTTCATTTAATTTTTGCCATTACAAGTCATTGCAAATTTTGTAAATTCTGTTTACTTTCTGCTTAAGCAAAAGAAACAGTTTTCCAAAATTTCTAAAAAAATTATTCTTTATTTCATGCCTTTCCTTTCATTCTCTCTTTATATACATTATTTTCACTCCCTGTATGACTAACACAAATAAAAACACAAAGATGTTTTCTTCTGCCTTTCCTACTAAACTTTACATCAAACAGCCAGATTTAAAGGAGGTGATATTTTGGAAAGGAATCTTTCCCCTTTCTGCACAAAGCTATTTCCCCTATTGCCTTTCCTAATCATTTTTCATTTGAATACTGAGATATCAAAAAAGTGAATGTGCTCACTAAATTGTGTGAGCCAACCTGTTTGCTGTACCTTAGTATAAAAGGTCCCTTTCTAGAATGTAACATTTTCTTTCAGTAGGCAGGGGTATGCTTTGGTGACACTGTTTTTTTCCTCAACATAAACACTGAAGTCAGTAAGAGACCAGACAGAAGAATTAAATCTTTAATGTTTGCTTTACTACATGGTAATATGAAACTACAAAATTTGACCCAGGAGGAGCAATCATCATTCAACAAGAATATAACTCAGTGATCATCAGTGTTTTCTTGTTCAAATTTCAACCACCAAACCATAAAACACAAATTTGATCTGAACTTCTTTATCATGTAAGGAAGCTACACAAGGTGAGGCACAAATAATATTCAGAAACGAAATTGCCTGTATTCCATGCAAAATGTTTATCCATATCTTACCATAGAATATAAAAATATGTAAGAGTTATACCTAGCCAAAATGTTTATAAAACTAAACACTTAATATTAAATTATGATCTATTGATTCTAAAAGAGTAGACTGAAAGGTGATTTATTTGGCCCAGGCAATGTTATCAATTCAAAGAATATAATGTTAGAAATTTAAATTGATGGGGGTGAAAGGGAGGGGGTGGAGTGGGTGGTAAGCGTGGGGGTGGGGACTGGGGGGAGAAATGACCCAAGCATTGTATGCACATATGAATAATAAAAAAAAAGAAATTTAAATTGAAGTTTTTACTTACATGTGGCTGGTTAGTTTCATTAACATCAAGCCTTTTTTAAATCTTTTCCTGATGTCTGTTTCTGTTGACATATTCATATATTTAGTTAAGATAAACATTATATTATATTCTATAGTATTATATTCTGTTCTATACTATTACATTGGATTATATTATATTACATAATTACAGTATAATATTTCTTTAGTATTCTTTTACATTAAATTATAACATTTAGCGTTTCATTTATTGCTATCAACCATACTTACCTGAGTGCTTAATAGCACCAAATTTACTGACAAAAACCTCTAAAATTAATGAGGTGGCTGCAGTAGCTCAGACCTGTACTCCTCACTACTCAAGAAGTAGAAACTAAGGATTGCAGTTTAAGACTAGCCCAGGCAAAAAGCTCATGAGACCCCATCTCAATCAAAATCTAGGTGGAGTTGTTCTCACTAGTCAACCCGGATAGGCAGACATTATAAAATACCATGGTCCATCGTGGCCTGGGTACAAATGTAATACCCTCTTCAAAATATACCTACAGCAGAAAGGGTTAGGGGTGTGGCTCAAGTGGCAGAGTGCCAGCTTGGCAAGCACTAAGCCCTGAGTTCAAACCCCAGCACCACCAAAACGTTTTTTTTCAACACACGCTAGATACAGATAATCAATAGGCTGAGTAGCTAAATAGAATGAACATAGATGTTCTGTTCTATAATTAGATGCAATATCTTGCTATGTTTCTCAGAATGACTCTGCACTCGTGTGCTCAAGGAATCCTCTAGTCAAAATCTGCTGAGAATCTGGGACTGCAAGTGTGCACCCGTGGGCCCAGCTCTCCAATAAATAATCTTATACGTTGGAAATACATTTAATTTTCAATACTGATCTCTGGGAACCTCTAATATGTGTTGAATTCCAAACTGGGAAGTTTAAGGTATTTAGTCATGCACATAGAAACATCTGAGTTGCAGGTTACATTTTAAAAAACTTTTTAGACTTGGAAGGTATGGCTCAAGCAGTAGAGCACCTACTTTGCAAACAAAAAGCCCTGAGTTCAAACCCCAGGCTGGCATAAAAATTTATCATTAAACCTGTAAATTCCTTTCTTTGAAACATCAATATCAATATGAATTAGAGATGAAAAGCCTATGAACATTTCAATTATTTTAAAATAATTTACCTGATCTGAATGTTTGTACATCCTTCTTTGATAATGACTTAGTTGGAAAAGAACCTCTCTTTTTGGTAGGAGGCAGCATGGGTTTTGAAAGAAAACACTTCATACTTATTGTATATTTCATCCAAAATGAATTTAATTATCTAGGATAAATATGTTAAAGGTATTACCTTCAAGTGAGAATGTTTCTTAGAAGATTCTGAAAAGCTAAAGAGACATATAATCAACTTAATGTACATTTGACAAAGTCAACCATATATTCATGCAGAGTGATGCTTCATCCTGCTTCTGGGACAACTTGTATTTCTTACAGGGTGATAATTCTTTAAAATATTCCTTTTCACTCTATACCCCTGTGGTCTACTTCTATGACTATATTTCCTTCTTCCACTACTTAAGACATGTTTAGTTTCTTCATTTCCTCATGCGGGAATGTATTTGAACGACATCCAGGAATAATATCTTAAAAGTATTTGTTATTGTAATATGATCTTCAGAAGAAAAAATAAATTGAATCATCACAGAATTATTAGCTAATCACCTGGTTTATTTTAAATCAAGGCAACAGTTAGGAAAAGTCACAACGTTCTCATTTGAGCAATGGACTGTCTCATATCTTTTCTTTCTAAAATTGTATGGCTTTTGTCTAACGTGAATCTTCTAAAAATTAGCTATTTCTCCATAAAATTAATGCTTATGTATTTAAATAAACCTCATCCCAATAACCAACACCAACACAGCAAACAATCCTTTGACGCTTGATTGTTTTAGAGAGGAAAAGCGAGTGTGCACACTGAACCACAGTCCCAGCGGTTTCTCTCGCTGCCACTAATGTGTAAGGACAGCTATGCGCATTTTCTTGAATGGAAAGTGAGAGAGACCCTCCGAACTGAGTCCTCACGAACTCAGTGTGACTAGGTGACCCTTCACTTCTTCCTTCTTCCCACATGTTCTCTCTACTTTTACGAAATAATGCCTGATTCTCACATCCTGACACTTCCCAATTTGCCCGCCTCCCGACAACTGATTCTAAACAGTCCCTTCTATGTTTAGCAGTAGAAATTTAGAACTATAGATTTATAAAATTCTACAAATATAAACAAACATAAAGAATAAAAATCCTAGGAAGTACACTGAATTGTACTTTCTATATCTCCATCCCTTTGCTAATGTGATCATAGCTCTAGACATGCTCAGAAAAGAAAGCAAAATATGCACCTTTCATTGCAAATGTTGTGACTCTGAACTATATATGTTTATTTCAATATCAGTCAACGCATACCTATGTTTACTTATGTTTATATGTTTATGTACACACGTGTGTGTGCATGTGATAGCATTTCCTTCAAAGGACGCTACTACTCAGTCTACTCAAAGTGTGGATGCAGTCCACAATATTTGCACGAAGATGGAATTAATATACATGCAGCACCTCAGAGATTTTTAATCAGAATGTGCATTGGATCATGGTCGTAAAGAGGGGGTTCATCAATCTTAAGAATCTCTGTGAATACAGGGTACAATTCCCAATGTTTTTATTGTTGTGCTTGGGGTACATTGTGGCGTTTACAAAAGTTGTTACATATGTCAAATATATCATACTTGAATTCACCCACTCCATCATTCTTCTATATCTCCTTTCCCCTATTCCTTGAATAGTTTCAACAGGTCTGATTTTTTCATTTACATACATGTGCACACATTATTTGCACCATATTCACCCCTTGCCTGCCTCGCAGACATGAGACCATGAATTGAAACCCCAATGCCACCCCAAAAAAGTTACAATTCCCAATTTTAAACTTAATTCTCATTACAGATTCTAGCCTATAGTGTTTCTCAGTGCCATGATTCAAATAGAAAGAACATAAAAAGACAACTGTCTACTGGACTTCTGATGTTACTTTGACTTTCTTGGTCTCTCTATAATGAATATTATGGTTTTCTTGGTTCCGTTTCTCTAATTTTGACCCACACAATGATGTGCTGTGAAGTAGATACATTTCATGTCACATTAGCTTGCATACATTTATGTATGTCAACACAGATTCATGTTTGTCTTTGGTTTGAAACAAACACTGAATGATGATATGTTTCAGTCATTCATGACTTCAAAACTATGAGGCAGATTAGAAGTGGGAGGATATTATGTCTATTTCTAGAACAATGTTTGATTTTAGAAGTTCATTTTATATTCTCTCAACAATTTTCTTAACTTTCCTATGGATATAGAAATTTTCTTTGTTTTTTCAATTATTCATAGTTCCAACATGAATAATTTTCCCTGATTTGATCCCTTGAAAGTCTTCCTTTGTTAGGTTCATTCCAACTTCATTGACCATCTGTTTTGATTCCAGACATTCCTAAGATACTGGTCTACCTTGAATTGTAACCCATAATGGATCTCCTTCAGTGATGCGTTCAATTAAAATCTGAAACTGCAACATCAGTTGCTGAAAGTTTCAGCAAAGATCCAACTCATTAAGCCTTTTTCTTATCTTTTACCCAAGGTGCAAAATGAGATTATGTAATAGCAATTTAAAATTCTTATTAACATTATCTTAATTGGTCACATTCTTTGGGTATTGGGGCATACTGGCCAACATACACCACATCATGTTACAAATGAACAGTCTATGAAATGGCTACATAAAAGAGAGTCTATTTTTTACCTTGCACTTGGCTTTTTGCCTCACTTTCTCCTCTTTGATCAACATCACCAGAGAAATGAACAACATCCTTTTTGGGAAGATGCTCAGAGATATTCTGTTAACATTAGTGTACCCAACAATGAGTTTTGCAGCAGTGTCCTATTCAGTTTGTCATAAGATATCTAAACTTACTATTTTAGAAGCAATGAGGCTTGAAAAATGAGAGAAGCATATGTTGAAAACCAAAGCTTTTCAATAGAGAACCTTGCATATGTTCTCTACTTTCAATGTCAGGTGAATTGTATCGTGAATAGGAACCATAGGTGTCTTGATAAAACAGAGACACAAATAGAGGCCTAGCCCTTGTGCGCATTCTGGCAATGAATGTGCATCAGATTATGCGAATGGACATTGGAATAGGATCAAAGTTAGAGAATACTGTGCAAAGTCATATTTGAATAAATTCAGTTTTTTAACGTCCTATAATTCACCATCACGTATCTTGAATGTGTGATCGTGCATAAGCAGGTGCTAGTCGTGTAAACTCCTCCATCTGGTGCTCAGTGTCATGAAGCCCAAGTACTGACCAGGAGGGAGGAATATAGTGCGTGCTTGAGGTTAACTGCAGCAGGTGGAGGGCGGCAGGAACACCTCCAAATTAAGCCGTGTTCGCCTCCTATTGAAGGTTTTTTTCTTTTAAGTTGTACAAAAACTGGTTTTCACGATGACATTTTCATACATGTATGTAACGTGTATGACTTTCGAATTTTGAATGAATGCAGAGCTGCGTTCCTGTGACGATTTGACAGACAGGGCTTGCACATGAGCGCTTGAGCAGCATTGGCTGCAGTCTGTCATTGTTGGCTGAGCAGCACAAGTGGATGCTCCCTGAAGTGTTTTTTTACTTTTTTATTGTACAAAACAACATGTTTCCTATAACATTTCGATATATGTATATAACGCACTTTGACCTTGAATTCTGATGGAAAGATAGGCCGCACTTGGGCTGCAATGTAACAGGCAGGTAACTGCACTTGCGCAGTTGAGCACCGCTGGCTGCTGGGCCTGTCACTGATGTCAGAGGCGCAGTTAATTGCTCCATTGACTTTTTCATTTGCCTTTGTAAAACAATGGCTTCATGATGACGTTAACACACTTTGACTTTGAATTTTAAGGGAATGCATGGGTGTGCTGCAGCTGCGTTTTGACAGGGAGGGCCTGGCACATGCGCAGCGGAGCACCGTCGCACGCCACGCTTGTCACTGTTGTGTGAGACGCACATCGGTTGTTCCACTGACACTTAAATTTTTCTTTTGCAAAACAACAATGGTTTACATTATGAAAATTTCAAACGTGTACGCAACGCACTTTGATTTGAATTTTGAAGGCATGCCGGCTGGGATCGGGTCTTATTTGACTGCTAAGGACTAGCACATGCGCACTTGGGCATCGCTGACTACCAGCTGTTGGAGGCACACATGAGGTGCTCCACTGAGATTTTTTTCCTCTCTTTTATTATACAAAAAGAAAAAAGTTTAGTGGTGACATTTTGGAGGATGTGTAGAACACTCTTTGAAATTCAAATGAATGTTGGACTGCGCTCTATCTGCGATTGGGCAAACAGCTCTCTGACGCGCACATGCGCGTTGACACTTGCGCGCACTTGTGGTGTACCTCCGTTGCTTGGCAACGACAGTTAAGCCAACTGTTTCCACCAATTGACAGTTACTCGTCACAGAGCTCTGCGTGGGTCGCTGGTTCACTTCTGGTAGGTGAACCATTTGATTCGGGAGGCCACGAAAACCCGAGCGCGGAAGAGAAGAGGCCTGTGAGGCAGCGGAGCGGCAGTAGGAAAGGGACCTTTGAGGCCGGGCGCCTCAACCACGAAGAAGGCCTTTGGTTTGGGGGTAAAGGACAGGACGCCCTTGGGCTTCTGTGACAAACGGAAGTGCTTCCTGGGTTTTCGACATCACAGTCCTGAGCTCAGCTACGGAACTGAGACTGGCGATGCCTTCAGCAGGGCGGCATATGAGGGTGACCTGAACGAAATAAAGCAGATCCTCAGACTAGGGAAGCAGAAAGTGAATTACAGAGACAGCAAGGAGAGGTAATAAGGACAGCGAAGCAAGGACAGGGAGGAGGGGCCGCCCTCCCCAGCTCGCCCCATGGGGAGGAGGCCAGGCTGTGCTGAACCCAGGTTCTGGGTTTCTTCCCACCGCAGGCTCCTCGGCACCTGGGAGCTGCACATCTGGAGGGGCCTGCACCAGGCCATCTTCACCAGGAGCGAAACAAGACCAAGATTTCCCTTCCCTTTATCGACTCTTTAAAAGTGACTTAACCAACAAAATTAAGTAATACTGCATTTTATTTTAATGTACAAAATAAAAATCGTTGTTACATGAATGATAGAAAAGTGCACAATGAGGGAACTATCTCCCATAGTGTATCAATTTTGCACAAAAATTATTCAAATGATAATCAAAATTCATTTTATATCAGTGCGCACCTATGTGGATATGTTCTTTAATGAAGGAACATACAAGGGAATCTGAAGTGGAGAGATGTTTTTCCCCCTCCTCCTCCTTTTTTTAGTTACGTCACCGATGTTTAGTAGGGGTGCCATTTTCACTCTCAGTACATTTCTGTAATTCTCACATGCTTCTTCACTAATTAGTTTGTGTATTTCTGAAGGGTGAATCTTCATAACTTACTTCCCTTGATAGAGGAGAGTAGAGCTCACTGGCAGTTATCACACTTTCCATGCAACAAGCTCATCTTGCCTTTTCAATTTAGTCCTAAATGTAGGCAGACTACAGTCAACAGCATCATCCAACTTGGAGTGCAGAATTTCTGAGTCTCACTGTCCCAACACCCTCATCTATCGGCAGGCATTCAGAATTCTCTCCGACTATTTGCCCTGAGAGCAGAGTGGGCCCCACACAATGTCTAGCCCCCACTGCCCTCGAAGCCGGGGCCCTGGTTTGCAAGCTGCAGCAGACTCGACTGTTGAAATGCTCCATGGTGTTCTCAGGGTGACAAGGCCCATGGCCCTGTGTCCAGACCCTGGCTCTGTGTTCATGATTCCTATTTTTGGATGAGGAAATTGGGGCCTAGAAAGTCCCAGGTAACACATGGATTCGAACTCAGGAGGAGTTAAATCTAAATGTCATGTCATTTTTATTCAAATAAGCTTCTCGGGATTGAAGATTATGTTGCTCAGTGGTAGAGCGCTTGCTTAACACACTGGAGGCCACATGTTCGATTCCCAGTGCCAAAAATTATCATTCAAATAGGCTGCATTTTCTTTATTGTAGTTAGTTAATAAGAGCTAATAAATGTCTTCCTTTCTTAGAAAAAAGAAATATTTGTTTAGAAAGCAGAGGAATTACATGCAATGGTTAGAATTACATAATACCTGAGTATTTTGAGATATCACTCTCTAATTTTGTAAAAAACTCTTTCATTTCCACAGAACTGCTCTGCATTTTGCCAGTTTCTATGGGAATACACAGGTGGTGACTTTCCTACTGCAGAAGCAGTGTGAGATTAATGCCCGTGATAGGGACGGAAGTACAGCTCTGGTTAAGGTAGATATAGCCATCATTTCAGCATGACCGGGATTTGATTTAAATGCTTAGAATGAAAGTAAATTTATCTTCTTTAAATGTAAACAATCAGTGACACCCATGGAATGTTTTATTTGAGTTCATCGAATAGACTGTCTGAAAACCTTTGAGGCTGTTTTCTAGGTGTGAGGCCCTCTGATAAAGATAATGGCCCCTGCCATCAAGAAGCTCTTGGTTCAAACCTACATTGATCAAACGAGATAAAGAAGGACATTCCATACTAATAAAAGGGGAAGTAGACCAAAAGGAAATAATTATCAACCTATATGCACCCAGTGTCAACGCACCCAATTTCATCACACATACCCTGAAGGACCTAAAAGCATATATTAACGCCAACACAGTGGTCATGGGAGACTTTAACACCCCATTATCATCAGTAGATAGGTCATCCAAACAAAAAATCAATAAAGAAATCCTACATCTAAAATATACAATAGATCAAATGGACCTAGTTGATGTCTACATAACATTTCATCCAACTTCTACACAACATACATTCTTCTCAGCAGCCCATGGAAACTTCTCCAGAATAGATCAGATCCTAGGGCACAAAGCAAGCCTCAGCAATATAAGAAAATAGAAATTATACCATGCATTCTATCTGATCACAATGCAATACAACTAGAACTCAACAACAAAAATAAAGACAAAAAAAACGTGCAAACAGCCAGAAACTGAATAACTCATTGCTTAATGAAATATGGGTCATTGATGAAATAAAAGAGGAAATTAAAAACTTCCTGGAAGTCAGTGAAAATGAAAACACAACCTACTTGAACCTATTGGACACAGGAAAGGCAGTCCTGAGAGGAAAGTTTATAGCCATGAGTGCATACATTAAAAAGACTGAAAGATCCCAAATCAATGACATAATGATACATCTCAAACTCCTAGAAAAACAAAAACACGCAAATCCCAAAACAAACAGAGAAATAATAAAAATAAGAGCTTAAATCAATGAAATAGAAACCAAAAAAACCACACAATTAATGAAACAAAAAGTTGGTTCTAATAAAAAATAAGCAAGATCAACAGACCCCTGGCAACCTTGACTAAAATAAGGAGAGGAAAAAACCCAAATTAGTAGAATCAGGAATGCAAAAGGGGAGATAACAACAAACACCATGGAAGTCCAGGAAATCATCAGAGACTACTTCGAGATCCTATATTCAAATAAATTCGAAAATGTTAAAAAAATGGACAGATTTCTAGGTACATATGATCATCCAAAACTGAACCAAGAGGATATTAATCACCTGAATAGATCTATAACACAAAATGAAATTGAAGCAGCAATCAAGCGTCACCCCAAAAAGAAATGTCCGGGACATGATGGATTCTCTGCTGAATTCTATCAGACCTTGGAAGAAGAACTGATACCAACCCTCCTTAAACTGTTCCATGAAATAGAAAAGGAAGGAAAACTGCCAAACACACTTTATGAAGCCAGTATTACACTTAGCCCAAAACCAGGCAAAGATGCCTCCAAAAAGGAGAACTATAGGCCAATCTCCTTAATGGACATTGGTGCAAAAATCCTCAATAAAACAATGGCAAACCGAATTCAACAACACATCAAAAAGATCATTCACCACGACCAAGTAGGCTTCATCCCAGGAATGCAGGGGTGGTTCAGCATACGAAAGTCAATAAACGTAATAACCCACATTAACAGAAGCAAAGACAAAAACCACTTGATCATCTCAATAGATGCAGAAGAAGCCTTTGATAAGATCCAACACCATTTCATGATAAAAGCTCTAAGAAAACTAGGAATAGAAGAAAAGTAACTCAACATTATAAAACCTATATATGACATACCTACAGCCAGCATTATACTTAATGGAGAAAAACTGAAACCATTCCCTCTAAAGTCAGGAACTAGACAAGGGTGACCACTATTCTCTACTCCTATTCAAAATAGTACTGAAATTCCTAGCCAGAGCAATTAGACAAGAAGAAGGAATAAAAGGAATACAAATAGGTAAAGAAACTGTCAAAACATCCCTATTTGCAGATGACATGATCCTATACCTTAAAGACCCAAAAAAACTCTTCTCAGAAGCTCTTAGACACCATCAATAGCTACAACAAGGTAGCAGGATATAAAATCAACATAGAAAACTTATTCACATTTATATACACTAATAATGAACAAACTGAAGAAGAGTATATGAAAACAATTCCGTTTACAAGAACCTCAAAAAAAGTCAAATACCTAGGTGTAAACCTAACAAAAGATGTGAACGACCTCTACAAGGACAACTATAAGTTTCTGAAGAAAGAGATTGAGGAAGACTATAGAAAGTGGAGAGATCTACCATGCTCATGGATTGGTAGAATCAACATAGTAAAAATGTTGATACTCCCCAAAGTAATCTACATGTTTAATGCAATTCCCATCAAAATTCCAATGACATTCATTAAAGAGATTGAAAAATCTACCGTTAAATTTATAGGGAAACACAAGAGGCCATGAATAGCCAAGGCAATACTCAGTCAAAAGAACAATGCTGGAGGCATCAAGATACCTGACTTCAAACTATATTACAAAGCAATAACAATAAAAACAGCATGGTACTGGCACAAAAACAGACATGAGGACCAGTGGAACAGAATAGAGGACCCAGATATGAAGCCACACAACTATAACCAACTTGTCTTTGACAAAGGCTCTAAAAATATACGATGGAGAAAAAGCAGCCTCTTCAACAAAAACTGCTGGGAAAACTGGTTAGCAGTGTGCAAAAAACTGAAAGTAGATCCATGCATATCACCCTATACCAATATTAACTCAAAATGGATCAAGGATCTAAAGATCAGACCACAAACTCTAAAGTTGATACAGGAAAGAGTAGGAAATATTCAGGAATTAGTAGGTATAGATAAGAACTTTCTCAATGGAACCCCAGTGGCACAGCAACTAAGAGATAGCATAGATAAATGGGACTTCAGAAAACTAAAAAGCTTCTGCTCAACAAAAGAAATGGCCTCTAAACTGAAGAGAACACCCACAGAGTGGGAGAAGATATTTGCTAGCTACACATCAGACAAAGGACAGATAACCAGAATTATAGGGAACTTAAAATCTAAATTCTCCCAAAACTAATGAACAATAAAGAAATAGGAGGCAAGTGAACTAAACAGAACTTTCTCAAAAGAAGAAATTCAAATGGCCAAAAAACACATGAAAAAATGCTCACCATCTCTAGCAATAAAGGAAATGCAAATTAAAACCACACTATGATTCCACCTCACCCCTGTTAGAATAGCCATCATTAGCAACACCACCAACAACAGGTGTTGGAGAGGATGTAAGGGAAAAAGGAACCCTCTTACACTGTTGGTGGGAATGTAAACTAGTACAACCACTCTGGAAAAAAATTTGGAGGCTACTTAAAAAGCTAAACATAGATCTACCGTATGATCCAGCAATACCACTCTTGGGGATATACCCAAAAGAATGTGACACAGGTCACTCCAAAGACACCTGCAACCCCATGTTTATTGCAGCACTATTCACAATAGCCAAGTTATGGAAACAGCCAAGGTGCCCCACCACTGACGAATGGATTAAGAAAATGTGGTATTTATACACGATGGAATTTTATGCAGCCATGAAGAAGAATGAAATGTTACCATTCACAGGTAAATGGATGGAATTGGAGAACATCATTCTGAGTGAGGTTAGCCCTGCCCAAAAGACCAGGAGGAGGATATGTAAGACACCTAAAAATCTAGATGCATTTGTTGCCCTAAATGCAGAAAACTAAAGCAGATATTTTAAAGCAACCGAGGCGAAGGGGACCAGGAACTAGAGAAAAGGTTAGCTCAAGAAGAATTAACTAGAAAGTAACACACATGCACAGGAAATCAATGCGAGTCAACTCCCTGTATAGCTATCCTTATCTCAGCTAGCAGAAACCCTTGCTCCTCCCTATTATTGCTTATACTCTTTCTTCAACAAAATTAGAGATATGGGCAAAATAGTTTCTGCCTGGTAGGAAGGTGTAATGGAGGGCAAGGGAGGGAAAGGGGGTGAGTAAAGAAGGGTGCGGTTGGAAGGGGGGAGAAATGACCCAAACTTTGTGCAAATTTGAATTAAATAAAAATTTAAAAACACAAATGAAATGAAAAAATAAAGCAATAAAAAGAAGCTCTTGGTTTACATGGGAGTAGTCACATGAATACAAAATAACATGGCATATAGATGCTGTGGTAGGAGGTAAGATTCATGAAACCAGTTAAGTACTTAATGTGAGTTTTGGAGAGGACTAGGCAGGGTGGGGGCATTTCAAGGAGAAAGAGCAACACGTGAAACAAAGTGGGGTGAGAATAATGAGAACACTGTATATTTACTCTGTGCATTTTAAGTTCATGTTCATAGGGTCTTGCCTAAGACTTTCATTTCAGTAAAGAAATACATAATTTTTGAATTATAAACTGAGTTTGTCATTTCCCAGGAAGAACTCATACCACTTTTGCTTGCTCTAAAGGAAAATAAAACAGAGAGGGCAGAATTTTTAATAAATAGTGGAGCAAATATACATGCATTTGATGATCTGCAGAGGTACAGTACCTTCAACTTTTCCCAAGAAATCTTAATGGTGTTCCATAGTGATAATAATTGCTCAAGACAGAAATATTAAATAGACAGTAAGATTAACATATGTTTATTGGTATACAATGACAAATACCAACACAAAACTTCAGTAAGGTAAAAAGCAATTATTCAGAATGAAAAACACAAGAATACTATAAATACTATGGTTCATATTCCCTTGTAATATTGATTGGTGTCAGAAATTTATAAGGTTATTTTGATGGTCTTGTAATTTTATATTAGCTAAAGGGGTTCCATATTAGTTTATTTGCTTTAAAATGCATAGGCTTTTAGTTTAACTTTTGACTAAAAATGAAATTCTGAAATCATAGTATTTTTCAATTATGTTTCTTATATAACTTTATTCAAAATTATTTATTAAGCATAAATAGGAGTTGAAGATCATAGTGTACTGGTTGAATATTTGCTTTAAATTACTATCTCTGAAGAATGTTAAGTTATCCCTAAGTGACTATTAGCTGCTACTACCACATATTGCCAGTTGGGGAAAAACTCCCCCGCCCCTAATTTTCTCCCTAGTTATTCCCCCTCTAATTTTGTTAGAGGTTTTGAATTTTAATGGTATGAGCAAAGGAAATACAAACAGTTTGATTGGATAAGCTTTACTGAAGATAAATCATGGACCAGGGGTAAAGAAAAGGCTTTATATACATGAGACTGTGTTTTACTCCTAGTTTCTCCACTTGCTGGGAATATGGCTTTGAGAACATTACTTATCACCAAAACTATTCCCCGGTATGATGAAGAAGGTTAACCATCTCACTAACTGAAACTACTAAGACTTTTATTATCAATAGTATAGCAGTGATATTTTCTCTATTATTTTTGCAATTATGCAGACAGTTAAAACCTAAGCTTTAGCTATGAATTTTAATATATCACATCATACTAGGGAATAAATGGACAATTCTTTATTTAAATCATTACCTACTTCAGGTAAATTACCTCAGTACATTTGTTGTCCATTGAAGGACATTAAATAAGGAATTCTACACTGTAATTCCCAGTAATTCAAAAGAATTCATGTTTATTGTCTCCATGTAACCTTAGAAAAAGTTTACAATGATGAGCAGTAGTGCTCATAAGATTTGCATTTCTGTTCTTAAATGGACAATTTTACCCAGACAAGCAAGATTCTACATTGGTAAAAGATGTCAAATCAGTTGTTTAGATAAATTTACTAATGTGCCTAAGGAAGAAGTTCTCACTCTGTAATTTTAGAAATGCCCTCATGTATGCTAATAAGGTGTGAATCAGAAGATATAATAAAACTTCTTCTTGAGAAATGTATTGATTTTGATTTTCAAGATGTTCATGGATGGACTGCATTAAAAATGCTGTTAAAGGTCGTTGTAAGGTGTAAGTTTTTACATTAAAATGGTAATCATCATAAAATGAGGTCAAAATGCCATTTTTATACATGGGGGGTTTAATTGTTTAGGAAGTTTTGAAATGGCAGCGAGTTAGTTCACTTCACTAATGAGAAAACAAGCAAAAGGTTAGACTATTTAGAAGTAGCAATGGTCACAGTATTCTTTACCTCAAGACTTTTTATTAGCAATTATGGGGATGGAATCCAGCCCTTACATGTGTTAGTAAGGGCTCAGTGTTCTATCACTGAGTTTCATTCCAAGCCTCTGTCTCAGGAATTTTATGATCTTTCTCCATTCCTCACAAAGTGTAAGCCCTATGCACGTGATACAAATGGTGTCCCATCTTTCACTTTTCTACTGAACTGTTTGGTTCACGTGTCTTCTTGCTAAGAACTTAGGATTTTTTTCTTCCAACTCAGTTGGAGATTAATGTGGAGATTAAACATCACTCTAATAATGATCTTCTGGTTCAGAGCTCAATTAGGTACAGAAGGAATTATAGTAGTTCAAACTGGGATTAGGAACTTATTAGTTTTCTACACCTGGCGTGATAGATTAATTCCATAATAGTGAAAGATTTATCTAATTCAAAAGTTTATATATTAACATAAAACAGTTACAAATTGTTAAACAGATGATTTGCTGTGAAGTGCAAACTCCAAAGAATTGAACACCTAGTAATCAAAATTAGGGCTTAGCATATTCTCGTAGCTACAACAGTAAAGTGTTAAACCCTGAAAAAAAACACATAGTATGTCATTTGGGATTTTAAAGCAGTTGAGAAGAAACAAATTATTCTATTGCTTATTACATCTTCCTAGTAAACTGGTGGAGAAAAATGATAACATCCTTAAAACTTAGAAGCAACAGAGCTACAAGAAGCAACTTGTCAAAAAACAAACAGCTGTTGTTTATTTGAGCTAAGAATTCTGAGACCAGGACATTTCCCAATCAGCTAATCTTGTGCATGTGCTAGGTTCTTCTGCCCTTAATTCATGACCATCTCACTTTATTCTTCCTTCATTATTTAGAAGCTTCATAAAATGTTTTAAAACCTCCAATTTGAATCTTATGCTTAAAAGTTCTGATAGTAACCAGAATATATAGGGAACTGAAAAAACTAAATTCTCCCAAAATTAATGAACCAATAAAGAAATGGGCAAGTGAACTAAACAGAACTTTCTCAAAAGAAGAAATTCATATGGCCAAAAAAAACACATGAAAAAGTGCTCCCTATCCCTAGCAATAAAGAAAATACAAATTAAAACCACACTAAGATTCCACCTCACCCCCATTAGAATAGCCATCATTAGCAACACCACGAACAGCAGGTGCTGGCGAGGATGTGGGGAAAAAGGAACCCTCTTATACTGCTGGGGGGAATGTAAACTAGTACAACCACTCTGAAGAAAAATTTGGAGGCTTCTTAAAATCTAAACATATATCTACCTTATGATCCAGCAATACCACTCTTGGGGATATACCCAAAAGACTGTGACACAGGTTACTCCAGAGGCACCTATACACCCATGTTTATTGCAGCACTATTCACAATAGCCAAGTTATGGACACAGCCAAGATGCCCCACCACTGATGAATGGATTAAGAAAATGTGCTATTTATACACGATGGAATTTTATGCAGCCATGAAGACGAACGAAATGTTATCATTCACAGGTAAATGGATGGAATTGGAGAACATCATTCTGAGTGAAGTAGCCCGACCCAAAAGACCAAAAATCATATGTCCTCCTTCATATGCAGACATTCGATCAAGGGCAAACACAACAAGGGGATTGGACTTTGATCACATGATAAAGCGAGTGCACACAAGGGAGGTATGAGGATTGTAAGATACCTAAAAAACTAGATAGCATTTGTTGCCCTCAGCACAAAGAAACTAAAGCAGATACTTTAAAGCAACTGAGGCCAATAGGAGAAGGGGACCAGGAACTAGAGAAAAGATTAGATCAAGAAGAATTAACTAGAAAATAACACACATGCACAGGAAATCAATGAGAGTCAACTCCCTGTATAGCTATCCTTATCTCAACTAGCAAAAACCCTTGGTCCTTCTTATTACTGCTTATACTCTCTGTTCACAATTACCCGAACATATGAATATAATAAAAAAAGAAAAAAAAGCTGAAAAAAAATTTGGATAGTACCACTGATATTTTCTGAATGATTCTTAAGAATTTAATGTATTTTGTAAATGCTTTCCATATCAATATTAAAATAGTAATTTTATTTACCATTTTTCATGCATTGCAGTGCAACCTTACTTTTGGATTAAAATGAAAAGATATATACAAATATCCAAAAGAGCAATAAAGGTAATAATTGTGATCCTATTTTTTAAATCTTAGTAAAAAATGTTTGCTTCCAAAAGAGTGGTTTAAAACACCTAATGTCAATTGTATTTGTATTCTTTTCTAATTTCTTTCAAAATAGCCTAGAGTTCAGATATACTTAAGAGTTTAAATCCAGGAATCATTGGCTAACACCTACAATTGAAGCTCCTCGGGAGCTGGAGATTGGGAGCATCATATTTTGTGGCCACCCCAGGGTGCGGGGGGAGTTCATGAGAACCCATCTCAACAGAAAAAGCTGGGTGTGGAGGTCTGCACCTGCCTGCCAGCTACTGCAGGAAATATAGATAAGAGGCTCACAGCCCAAAACAGCCCATTCAAAGGCAAGACACTACCTTAAAATAAGCAGTAACCTAGTCATGTCAGGACTTAACTAAAGATCTTAGATTCTTTAACTAACCATATCTCTGTGAGTTTTAACTATAATGCTAATTCATAAGATGACTTACTGAAAACATAGCTGAAACATTACTGAACATTGTTCAACAGAATCACAATAAGCTATATGTTATGAATCATATATATCTAAAGTTAAAATATCTGCTCTAAAAATGATGAGACGGCCATGAAACATGCAAGAGGTTTCTTAGAAACTTAAAAGTTGGTCTACCATATTATCCAATAGCCCTACTCCTGAGTATGTTGCTACACAATTGAAACCAGGATCTCAAAGAGATGTCTTCACTTTAATGTTCACTGTGGCATATTTCACAATAGCCAATAAATGCAAACAACCCAAAAGGTACCAATTTGTGCAAAGATTAAGGGATAAAGAAAAACACTGTATACAAAATAATATTATTCAGCCTTTCGTAAAAGGAAATGCTAACATGCATAGACATGTATGACATTATGCTAGGGGAAATAAGCCATCACAGGAGGATAAATACTGCCTGTTACCATTTAGATGGTGTGCCTTAAACCACTCAGACTTACAGCAGTAGAAAAGAGAATGGTGGTTCTCATGGGCTCAAGACAGGGAGAGATAGGGAGGTGTTTTTCACTGTGTAGGAAGTTATAGTTATATAAGATGAATGAACTCTATGATCTGCTGGACAACAGGTCTTGTACTTTCTTTGGGGTTGACTTTTATGATAATTGGCCTGCTGGCTTTGTTTCTCCAAGCCACACCTGCCCAGTGACACTAGCTTAGGTTGGTCCCTGCAGCCTATGTCACCTTTGTTTCACTACTGCTCATCATTTATTATCTGAAAGGGAAGTAAACATTGGAATTTTCTGTTCCTTCCCTATTCTGTGGTCCTTCTGGCAGTGTATCTGAAAGCTGGGGTCACTGGTGCGTGCCATGTGCTTAGCTATTTCATTGATAGGGTGTTGTTAAGTTTTTGCCTTGGCTGGCCCTGATCAGAGATTTTCCCAATCTCCACCTCCTGAGAAGCTGGGATTACAGGCATTAGCCACTGCACATGACTGAATCACATGTTGTGATCACATGAATACAGTCACTACTTGTTCCTCCTGTTTCCTGCACAGCTAAATATGATTTGTATCAACACATTTTTACTCCTGTTATGAGAAAGAAGCAGTACAATGTCTGTATGTGCTGTTGTGCAGTTGATTCTTCTAATTAAAAACTTGAATAAAAATTCCATACATTAATTGGGCTGTGGGAAATAGACTATCAATTTGAATATTGGTTATCTATATTCTGATCAAATGTCTCCTGTTGTCAGTGAAGATGCCCCTACCTGCCTCTGGCAAGTTAGGATGTTCTCAAGACTATGGTAAACTTGCATTTCTTCTCTGTATTTGAGTCCTTCTCTCATTAGTTGTTGATTTCCTTTACCTTAAGTTTTGTATTTTATTTCATTGTGTGGTCACTGACAATCAAGCTAAATTTATATTTATGAATTTAGTAAAAAAAAAAAAACCTTCACTTCTCTACCAAATAATTGCTGGATTGGTATGTTTCATTAATACTTTTTAGAGGAATTATTGTGTTTAAAATTAATAAATAAATGTAACTTTGCAGGTTTTGATGCTATTTGACCTTGACATATGAACTTATTTTAGGAATCTGGGATCAACAATACCCCATGCTTATCTGGAGGAAAGCATGTAGACATGTTCTTTCTTATTTTAGAATAGTCTCTGTAGATTTAGTGCCAAGAACACAAGATACCAAGCAGAAAATCCCCTTTCCAGGGGCTTTACCTATTACAAAACAGTTTCCACCTCAAAGGACACTGACATAGGTTCTGTTTGTTATGAGATTTTCTCCTCATATTGGACCTTTGAAGGGAAAAGAAAACACTTAAAGCCATGTGTACCTTGTCAGGAATTTCCCCTAAGTTGAAAGAACAAGTAAATATCACACTGACAGATTTAAAATTCTGTGCCAAAAAATAAATGATAAAAGGGTTTTGCTTTTGTTTTCATATCACAGATTGTTTTATAAAGTATTTCTTTAAGAGAATAGGAGAACTTATGGCCTTGAATTGCCTTAGGTTTTTAGAACCTTGAGAATTCACTGAGCCCCAATCATCATTTTTATTTCCTATAGCAATACTTCAAAGTTTTTCAAAGTGATCAAATCACTTTGAGAAAGGCAAGTCATCTTCCTGGTGTGACTAAAGCTAATAGTGATGCTTTAGGTCACAGGAAAAGTGAAAAATGCAAGTAAAAAGAGAATACAATGACAAATAGACAGCTACAGCCTATCTGGGGCATTGGAAACTGAAAAGAACATTAAAAAGGAACATATTCCATTGCTATTTTTAAATACACTCAGTATTTTAGAATTCCAAATGAATATATAAAAAGAAGGGTTTTTGTCAGGCTCAACATAGAGTAAAAAAGACAAATTTAATAGATAAGGTAAAGAAAAATATTTGCTATGTCAAATAGTTTTAGAAAATTGACAGAGTACCAAGATAAAGACCCATAATAGAAGTGTATCCATCAAATATATGATACAGAAAAAATCCACTCCACTGACTTTCCTTATCAGGCTTATCCTCAGGCTTACTCAAGTACAATACTGAATGTCTTTCTCAGGAGCTCTGTTCAGCCCACAGGGAAGACTACAAAGAGGTAAATCAGTAGCTTAGAAACATACCGTGTTAGTACAAGGGGAGAAATCCTGGTTATGTCAGCTCTAAACAATGGAGGATAAAAGGTGCTTAAATTCTGATAGAAGACATATTTAAATGGCTGAAACTGTCAATTTCAAACCATCAGATATGAAATCACTTACTTATAAAGGTTTGTACTTGTCAGTATATCTTCAATAACACAAAAAACCCAATGCCTGATCTGTTAACAGTTTAAGAAATGCAAAGATACCTTCCCATATACACAGGAAAATTGTACATATACATGGATCATGCTTCTATACATTTGACTAAGTACTGATTCTCTCTCAGATCAAATTACATTGAGTGAATGTATGGAAATGTCACAATGCATGTAACACACACTAATAAAAAAGGGGGACAAAATGTTTCTGCACAGCAAAAGGAAATATTTGGCAGAATGCCAGAATCAAGAAAATCTAGAGAACTGAAGATGAAATTTTTTCCACCTATTTAGCCAGCCAGGAATGAATATTCAGAATATATAATGAACTCAGAAATTTGAACACATAAAAGTAAATAACCCAAATAGTGAATAGGCAAATAAATTCAACAGACAGTTCTGAAAAGAACAAAAAGAAATGGCCAGTAAGCACATAAAGAAATGTTTAACATCTTTAACAATAAAGGAGATCAGAAGTACACTATCTCCCACCTCACCATAGGCACAATGGCTGTCATCAAGCAAACATACAACAATCCATGTTAACAAGGATGTGTGGGAGAAAAGCAATCTTTGTACACTGAGGGTGAGAAAGAAATTAGTGCAGTTGCTATGGAAATTAGTATGGTCGTTCCTCAGAAAACTAAAAGTGACTATGATGTCATGCTGTTATACCACTCCTGGGGATATACCTGAAGCAATGTAAGTCAGCATTAAAGTAGAGACAGCTGCCCACTCATACTTACAGCAGCACTGCTCACAAAGCCAAAGTATGAATATTTATTTATAGAAGTATTTATTTATAAACTGATGAATCGATAAGGAAATGTGCTAAAAATATACATGGATTATTATTCAGTCATAAATAAGAATGAAATCATGTGACTTGCAGGAAAATGGAGTGAACTGTAGAGCATTATGTCTAGTGAAAAAAGTAGACTGAGAAAGACAAATATCACATGTGCTCTCTCATATGTGAAATTTAGACCTGAAAAAAAACCCAAACCAAACTGAAACAAAACAGAAGAATGACATGTGAGGACCATTTTGTGGTGGTAACCAGCTCGAGAAAGGGGGTGAAATGAGAAAATGAAGGAGAGTGAATATGATTGGAGTACTTCATATGCATGTATAAAAACAGAATAAGGAAACCCATTAAAATTATGTAAAGAGGGAAGTGTGGAAGATAAGAAAGAGTAATAGAGTGAATTTAAGCAAAGCACATTATACGCATATATGGAAATATCACAATGAGATCACTCTGTACAATTAATAAATGTAGGTACCCTAAGCATGTGGTCATCTAAAGAACAAGGCCATACAAGTAATTTTAATATTACTATTGAAATGTATGCCATATTTATTTAAAATATGAATTCTAAAACCTGATGTTGTTGAACAATTGTACAAGATATTTAAGGAAGATTTTAACTCGTGTCTAATATCATAGGGGATAGATACTTACCTCATCTATACTAAAACCAAATGAGGGGAGGCATTTTAATTGTGAGAAAGGCAGTGGACATATCTTGAGGACTTAATGTGGGATCTGACCACAGGTATTTCACTTGTATCTGTTATTCCTGAGTATGCAAATTCTTCTCTCTGTGATTAAGCCATCTGTGTTTGTCAACTATATCCTATAAAAGGTAGACTTCTACCTACCATGGAGGTGGGGAACTAGGGTTCCTGTCTTCACTGATTGTTGAATTTCTAAATGATGGCTCTGAGCATTTTGAGGAAAACATTTCTGCACTGTAAAATTGGCACGAGGCTTTTAAGCAGATTTACATGCATCCAAATAGGGCTGACAAAGCATTTGCAATTATAAATTTTCTAATGTAAATCTTCTAATTAAAGGGAGGTCAAGGACCTAATATACTGAAAGAAACCTGCCTAAATTTAGTCAAGCTGAGTGGAAGTTGGGGCCATCCTGGTCAGGATTTTGCAAACATAAAAAATTCATCAGTAGTTCCAACATGTTAATTATATTTTTATTAAGACTTGTAATAGCTCATCCAAAATTAAATCACATATTCTCTTCTACTATGAAGCACATATAAATAGAAACCCATGGCTATTTCAGGCATTCATTTTTTAAATATAAATTTGATTTGTTTTCTGAATTATAGAACTATTTTTCTTTATTATTATTCTCAGATATAAAAATAATAATTCATACTAAAAGTTAGATTTCAGTCACCACACAAGGTCTTAAATCTCTAAGAATAGTTAGCATTATAGTTTGTAAATGTGTTGATTACTAAAGCTTGTATTTATACAATTAACTTCATAAACATTTTATATAAAAATAGTTTGGTGGGTTGTTAATGTAGTTTAATTGCTGTAGAAGTTACCTTTTTGTGTTTATTGCAAGCTTATACTGTGTCAATTGGCCTTGTGACATATATTGCTCAATTATCAGTTATTAAGTACAATAATTAAAATCTTGAAAAACAGAAAAATGTTGACTAAAAGGAATCATTCAATCACTTAACTGATAATTATCAGTTAAATATGCTAAATAATTGAAAAGGTATTTACTGGATTTCATATTCTTTGATGCTTATTTATTTAACATTTTCCACAGTGGATTTAGATTTTCTTTGGTACTTTATCACATTAATTCCATGAAGTGCAGATACATGTCATGCCTACAAGTTTTTAGATATTTAGTTCAACTGCTTGATAGAGGGCATAGTTTTTATTACACCTATTTGATATACCTGGATAATCTTGTAGTGGAGCATATATATATATATTCATCAAAAACATAACTAAAAGTCTCATGCTTATCTTCACAAGGCACTGTGCATCAGTTGCTTTATAACTTTTGCACTAAGGCAATGCATTCTTATTTTTGCTTATTGCATCACTGCAAAGGAAAGAAATTATTGTAGAGAAATGTGTCCCAATTTGCTACAAAAGCACTAAGTTTTCTGATTTGGTGGCGACCTTATAATCCTCAGCATTTGTAATGCTATTTATCGAATGGGCAGAAGGTGCATTTATTGTGACGACTAGCCTCATTATGATATCAGTCACACTTGACAAGCAAGTTCTATTTGCTGCAAATTGGTTTTGCATATTGGGAAGAAAGTGTTTCTATTTCAGGTATAATTACTTAGTCTCCAAAATACAATGAAGTGAGTAAGGAAACATTGTTTAAAAAGCATTATTTCTTTCCATAGATGCTGCTCAGTTTGTATTACACATGCAGCCAGTACTGAATGATTGCTGAGTGTTTATATGGAGTTTGTTATTTCCCTGGATTTTTTCCATCCTATATTTGCTTGGGATTTCCCAAATGGTTTAAAATCAGTCAGTAGCCAGCTCCTACACGTAATATTGAGAAATATAAGCTTAGGATAAAATAAAGGTTTTTTTCTTTTGGCATGAGTGAGATTTCCAGCTTTTAAAAATGTTTAGGAAGGGTATTGAAACTAAATATCTTGATCACTAAGGTTAAATTAGAATCAAAATTATTTTTCTTTTCATGCAATGATCAAAAGAAGTACCAATCTATTTTTCCAGTAGCAAGAGTATGTTATAAATTCAATATTATTTATACAATAGAGTAACAGCATAATAGAAATTGAAATATCCCAAGGAAATCATTTTGGATCTGTAAATAATTTATCCATTTATCATTGCCAATGTGAATATATCTTAAAATAGTCTCTATTTATCTAAACATAGTAAAACTGATTCTCAAAATAATAAAATGTCAAGAGAAAATAATAGAGCCATAGCAAACAGTCTCTCAAGTATGCTTTATGAAATATTGGAAGTTTTATGATTTTTAAAAATTTCTTCCAAAAATTATAATGATAAGATTCAAGCAAAAATACCACTTTTAAAATATGGGGGAGTCTTACTAATTCTACATGGGGAAACATGAAATACTAATTAGTTAAAATAGCTGTGTATATTACTGGTGTCAGGATGTGTACAGCAACTGTTTTGCAAATGAGTTGAGTCCAATGGATGAATGAGTTCTGAAACAGTTAAGAAGGGGCCATTATAAACAGTGCATTTCCCCATTCATTTAAAAAAGTTTTCTTTGCCCACTATGTGAAAACAGCTGCACTTATTGATCTGGATGTGGTATCAGTGTAGAACAGAGATGGTTGTTGTGGTATTTCCCACCCATGATACATGATTAATAGCCAGAGTTAAATAGTCAAACAGAAATATAATCTTACTATTAACTAAGGGTGGCTCCAGTACTAATATTCAGTACATGAGCAAAATTTCAGAATTCTACAATGCAGTAGTCATGAATTCTCAAAGTGTTTTAAACTTAACCTACTGCATACAGTAGCTATTGTTCACAAAGAGAACTCAGATGTAGCATATTTTTATCCTTTCAGAAGGTTCTATTGATTCGCGTATTGTAGAAAGAACTGAGAATCCCACCAGACATGGCAGGAGTAGCCAAGATGCCCACCTTCAGACAAATCAGAGTAGACTGACTTAACATCCAATTAACATGGCAGCAGGAAGAGTGAATTTCTAACACAAGGAAATCCTGTGTGCTTTTAATTCCCTATTCTCTGAAACACTTTGTGTTTCCTTGGTAGAATTCAGAGAGTAGAGACATTAAAAACACACAGGTGTACAAATGCACACACACAAACACATGCATACAGACAAATGCACAGTACTCTTTATGTGTGAAAAACAAAGAAAGATGAAATTATATTTTCAGTAGCATAGTTTAATTTGCAATAGCAACTTTTGTATCTTTCATATATTTACAGCTTAAAAATCTGTGACATTATTGAGTTGTTTTAGCATATGTTAATTGAACTAAATAACCAGTTCATGGTGACATTTTCCCACATGTATATAACATACTTTAATCATATTCACCTTCCTTCCACTAAGACACTCTCTAGTCTTTCCTCCCCTCTCCCTCTTCCTCTTTCTAAAAATCCTCTTTCTACTTTCATGCCTTTTTTAAAGTCTAGATTCCACATACAAGAGAATATATGTAATATCTATCTATTTGATCTGGAAAAGTAATTCATTGTTCATTCTGAATTAAAACTACTTCAGGAAAATATTCACTAGTTCACAAAAAGCAAAAAGAAAAAAACCAAGGAATAGGGTGTGACCAAATTCATAATTACAGAAGCAAAAAGAAAGTATCCAGTGAACACTGGTGATGAACAAGACATTACTGTCATTCACTCTGCATTCCACTTGCTATAGAAATGCAATTAAGAAAGGAAGAATGATCTGGATGGTTTCCCTTATAGCTAACAACACACACTCAAAATATGACATAACATGACATCCATCAGGATGTGCAGTAAGCTCAACTTTCAAATCATATTTAATTCCACCTGCTTTTTTCTTCCTAGAAAAATGTATGTTTTCTCTGGGACTGATGAAAGTCCATGAGGTCAATTTTGCTAAAAGGGTGAGAAACCAACTGGATATGCCTAGGAATATGTCAAACAGGGATTTTGACATGTAAACCTAGACTTCAAAAGAGAGGTCAGAGAGAGTTTCAAGAGCTACTCCTTGATTAATATATGTCATTAAAGCCTGGAACTAGGTGAGGGCACAGAGATAAAAGGACAGTCAGGTCCAAACCCTGAGGACCCCCAGGAGGAGCCAATGAAAACTCTTAGAAAAGAAATCCATGAAGGACGAGGTACTCTAGAGCCACATCTTTCCTTCTAAGCTTAAGGAAAAAGGGTTGTAAAGAATTAGGAGTGACCTAATAGTTTTGTTACTGCTGGGTGTTCAGGTAAGAAAACAAAAAGAGAATTGACCCCCATACTTGGCAAGAAAAAGGTCATTGCTTACCTATTCATAGTGGTTCAGTGGATTACTGGAAACAGAAATGTACCTAATGTGCACAGAGGAGATGATGGAAAGGAAGGAATGTGTACAGTAGAGATGATGCTTTGTATGACCAAAAACATGCAAGGATTTAAACTCTCATGGGCTTTTCAAATACATCATAGTATAGTTTTTCTCTGTGGAATACATTGAGTAGATTGAGCTGTTTTAGTTATTAGATAAATCTCAATCACCTTAGTGATTACTCAAAGTAGTTTTTTATTTGAAGATAACCTGCACACTCTACTTTGGATAATTTTCTTCGTTCATGAAGTATTTTATCATATTCATTTATCCCCTAGCTCAGTTAATTGACACTTACTTATGAAACATGTATGCAGAACTCTACAGTAAATATTGGAGAAATACCAAGATAAGGAGAAAGTGAAATCAGTTTTATGCAATAAACTTATAGGTGGGGAGCAGCTAAAACTGATGTTTATGTCACTATAGTTAAATTGACTGACAATAACATAAGAAAAGAAACACTGATGACCTTTTGGAAATTAAAGGCGATCCCAAGAAGCAGAGTGAAAATCACTAAAGGGGAAAGTATACTTGGAGTTGAGTTCCAAAGGATTTTCAAGATTTGCAGGAAGTGAGAGTCAAATTGGGGAGAGGGGTAATAGTAGTAAGAATCACTTAGAGTGCTTAGTAGATAAATTCTCATTCATCCTGAGTAGCTTATGAGGCACACCAAGGGGGAAATGGTGAGTGTGAATAATTTGAGGACACGGTGAAGTGTTTAGCTTTAATCTTTTATATTCTCCTCTTCCTATATACTGAGGAAGTGTTTGTTGGTTTTCTCCACCATAATGTTACTTTTTATTCTCAGTTCTTTAGAAATCACTTTGAGTAGCCTATACTTAACAAATAAGGAACTATACTATACCTTGTTCAAAGTATTTATATAAATTATTCAAAAATCTTACATATGAAAATTTTACCTATTACTTTCATTAAGTTAATCATTCTTTTGTATTGCATGTACTCGTGAATATGTATTTCATTTCTTGGGTTATAATTCAATGATATTTTGTCTGGATTGATCAAATTTTTCCTAACTTTGGCCACTGGAAATTATTTCAGATGGCTTTAGCATCTGTTTGTTATCTTGTTTACCCATTTTGCTCATTGCTGCTATGCAATTTGTAGGAGGAAAACATTCCACAGTCTTCTGAATAAATATTAGTTTCTAGAAGGACTGGGTCTTTTGGCTATGACCTTCACAAGTGATTCTCTAGTTGGATATCTCTTCTCACTCCCTCAGCCCACTGCAAGACACAGGAGCCTGGAGATCATCCAAATGTGAAGAATGCCCTTCCCTGAAAGGAGCAGAGCTCTGTAAAAATCTTTTCCTTTGGAGAGAAAGTCTTTGCTACATAGAATATTTTGACCACATTCCACAAAGATAATCTTCCCATTCTGCCAGAGTTAAGAGGGAATTTGTCTAGGGTCTTCATTTTGACAATCTTGTGGTAAAGCTCCAAATAGAATCTGAAATCCACTTAGATTGTGGACCCCTGGAGTTTCTCACTGCCTAGGTAGTCAACACCTAACCTCTTGTAATTTGTCAAAATTATCACTTAAGTGTCTAAGCTTGTTTATGGCTCCAGTGGGTTCTCTTCCAGGTGAACAAATCTCATATGTGATTTTGTGATTCACCTGTTTCTTCAGATTTTGGAGATTTTTTTTTGCCATACCATCTCTGTTCTTGGAAGAGTGCATAAAATTTGCTGATTTTGTTTGTTAAATTTCTTCTTCTTGTATAGACAGAAGTGATGACTTCCAATCTCATATATTGGAGCTGAAATTGGTAGTCTCACTTCACTATTAGCTCTCCTCATCTCTGAAGTTGTTTCTCTCTCTGAAAATATAAACATTTTTATTTAAAATTTGTGTTTAGAAAGTGTACATGTGGTTATAGGTTGCTATGTTTCTCTGTTTTTCTCTCCCTGTCTTTCTCTCTCTCTCTTTCTCTTGGAGGCCTGGGTTTTAAACTCAGGGGTTTCTGCTTATAAACCAGGAGCCACACCCCCCACACAAAGTGTGTGTCTCTTTTATTCCTCTTACTGGGCCTCTAGGAGTCATATCCAACCTGATTTTTTTCTCTTAAATATATAAAAAATTTTTAACCGTATGTCAATACTATGTTTTTGAACATGTACCATCTTCCTTTTCTCAGTGCTTATGTTTGAAGATCTTCTGTGTAATTATAGAGAAGTTAAAATACCTACCTGTTAAATTTTATACTTTGGGATTATAGGTTTGTTATCTTGACAACAGACCTGAGAAAGGAAAAACATGCCTGGATAGGGAAAGTATGTCTTCGTGCATTTATCTGCAATTTTTCTTAGAATGGTGAAGGCCTCTGATTTCTTTGCTTTTGTAATCTAACAGAACCTTCCTCTGTTTGTAGACCCAGAGTGTGAAAGAAAATTCTTCCTGGAGCCTCCTTATAGCCTTTCACATATTTTCCATTTGTTTCTGCTGAATTTGTTTTAGATTATGAGTTTTTTACTGGATTAACAATCTTTCTGGATTCATTTTATTATTGGGGAAATGTTTATGTACTCTAGTGACAATCTGTATCATTCGTTTTGTAAAGATTAAATTATTTAACTCAAATTTTCACCTAGCATGTTAAATTATGGTAATATTTAATGTCTGTTTTTGGAATCGTAATATTAAAATTCTTAAGGAAAACAGCTTTATTGACCTTTACTTGTTGTTTACTTTATTTAATGCATCTTGCATTTACTCACACTGATAAAATATTTTGCTATCTACCAAATATCAATGTTTGAATAAAATGACCAAAAGTGGGCCATGTATTAGCCTGAACACAATTTCACATTATTACTGAGGTCTATAGAAGAAGTTCTTTTAAAGTCAGTCATTTAACAAAAACCTGATACTTGTGATATATTCTATGCTGATCAGATCCAGAGAGGGCTGTTTGTAAGGTGCCAAAATTGAATTGATTAAATGACAATGTGTCTGTTTACAGTGATAATGAATTTCCTTATTCAAAAAGTTTCCCCAGCTCTGAAAATGGCTCAATCAACAAGGTTTCTTGACCAGCAAGTATAATGAAGATTCTGCTCTGTATAGTGGACAATCAGATGTAGATTGGTTTTCAAGTAGCAATTTATTTCAGTTGTGGGAAAAATTACTCTCATGTGGTAAGTTTGGTATTAGAGAAGGATATTTCTCTTCTGTAACTTTGTGTTTGAATGAATATTTTACTGAATTAACTGAAGGGAACACAGTCAAAATTGTTAACAAGAGTTTTAACATAGGAGCCAACCAATAAGTGAATGCATGCTGAGGGTCCAGATACAAGAAGAACAGTAGCTAAATATGTCTTATATTTTACAATAAGAGCAAAATATAATTTTTATGTAGACAGTGGTCATGGTAACATTGTTTGACTATCAAACCAGGCACACGTAACTTACAGGTCTTACACAAACCTAAAATTACTTAGGTATCAAATTCCTTATTCAGAGTTTTCATTTCCACAAACTTACCAAACTGTTGAAAATTAAATATATTCAAAACAATTACTGAACACCATTTATTTTTCTAATTTGTCAAGCACTGTGAAATATACAGAAGAGAGAAATCTGAATAGACTGTTTTCTAGCTCTCTGGGAACTTTTTTTTCAGAGAGAGATAGAAAGTCAAATTTATATATTAAAAAATACATAATACTATCAGATCGCCTTATGTGTTATGTAAGAAACTAAACAGCGATGTGCTCTCGCAGAATCAATCTAAAATACATAGTTAGTAAGGCTGCTTCCAGGTGAGAATAGGAACAGTCACTGTCTAGAGTTCTGTTTATTTATTAAATGATTAAATTCTCATATCAATATACTGAGTTGTGAAAGATTTTTTTATTGTCATGCTGGGTGAAGGTACATTGTGGCATTTACAAAAGTTCTTACAATGTATCAAATACATCATTCTTGAATTCACTCTTCCATTCTCTATTCTCCTCCCCCCATTCCTGGAATGGTTTCAACAGGTATCATTTTTCCATTAACGTACATGTGTACACAGTATTTGCACTATTTTCAGCCTCATACACCCTTTCCCCACCTGCTCTCTCTTCCTACTGGTACCAATCCCCCCAGACAAGGCCTGTTCTGTTCTCCAATAAGCAATATTATGAAAACCAGGCCCCACTAAGAGGAGGTCACTCAGGAGAGAGGGAAGGTAAAAGAAGGAAGTTAAGAAGGTGAATATGGTTGATGTACTTCCTATACAAGAAAGAATATAGAATTTTTAAGCCTGTTGAAATCACCATAAGATGGGGAGTAAGGCCGAAAGGAGGAAAATAGAGGAGATGAACCAATTTGGGTTATAATACATATAATACATGGAAAAGCCACAAGGAAACCAATGTATAGCTATCTAAAGCAAACAAAAATGTCATATTTTTACAAAAACAAAGATTTTTTTTTATCAGTACCAGGGTTTGAACTCAGGGCCTCACTCATGTTAGGCAGAGGCTGTATCACTTGAACCCCTTCACCAGTCCTGTTTTGTATTGGGTATTTTAGAGATAGGGTCTCATGAACTATTTGCCCAGGTTGACTTCCAACCACAATCCTCCTCATTTCTGCCTCCTGAGTAGCTAGGATTATAGGTGAGAACCATAAGTACTGGCTTAGGAAAGATTATGGGCAGAGGCACAATGGAGTCAAGTAACATTTGTGTGTACAAATACGTATGTACTAGCATATGTGTATCCCCATGTTGAGCACATAATATACTTCAAAAATCCTTTAAAAGGGAACAACTGTGCCAAAAAGGTAATTATTTTATTTCATGTATACAAAAAATATATTATAAAAATATTGCCGATTTTTTAGCAAATGAGATAATATTCCTTTTTTGGTAGCACTGGTGTTTGAACTCAGGGCTTCATGCTTGCTAGGCGAGCACTCAACTACTTAGATAATATTCCTTTAATCAATCAGATCACTATTTATATTAACAGCTGTCATTTGTGGAGTACTTAGTCATCTTTAGCACTATTTTACCAAGTGCTCACAGGAAACATGTCACTTAATTCCACAAAAGCACCATGAGGCAGGAACAACTAGTGGTATGCTTTTATGGAACAGTATATAATTTTGTCTCTAACAAAGGCTTCTATTCAATTATAGGAGCTCTTTTTGTCCCTTGACTGTAGTATGTATTTCATGTACAATGGTGATAAATTCTCTTATTCTTGTCAGAAGTTCAAAAGTATTTTGAATTTTAATAAAGTTCAAAAAAGTTTTAAAAAAATTTCAAACATTAGCATTATATACATTTAAATATAAAAACAGAATATCTGATATTAATTTTGGAGATAATAAGCTTTATGGATTGGGATTTTAGAGTCAATGTCATTAACATTTTTGTAATCTGAAAATCATTATTTACATGAGTAGGACTTCTGCTATTGATGAGAAAATCTGTCCTACACGTTGTTCATATTGAGATCTTACCATCCGCTTCCTCTTCTCTTTTCCTTAGTTTTCATTGATAAAGTGTGGTGATGTTACTGCATGTAATAGCCATGTCATGTAGCAGAAGGCAGGGTGGCAATCAGCACTGACCCTTGCTCCTTTATGCAAGATCCACTCTGTCAGGAAATCATGCTGGGCAAAGTGAATTCTGTTTTCCTGTCAAACTTCTGGCCTCTGTGGATTCCATAGGCACCTGAAGACTGCTTGAGTAAGCAACGCAGTCAGGAGCAATTGCATAACACAGATGTTGTCAGATTGGTTGTGACAAGATACACCAATCAAGTGGGAAAATCCCAGTGATGTTTGCACTAACATTTATCTGACTTTGCTCTTGGACAATCATTACCAGTCTTTTTGTTCACAATAGTAATTTTTGGAAACCATTCTGACTAGTGGTCAGGTGGCCTCAGGGACAAACCCAGGCCAGGATAAAAGCTCAGGAGTACAAGAGTTGGGGAACGAACACAGGTGGGCAAGTAAAGGACATTGGTTTATCTGCTTCTCCCCACAAAGACATCTGGAAATAGATTATGTTTAGGGAGGACTTCCTCTCAGCATTCATGATATTTTGAACCTAAAGTGCTGTCTGTTTGAATGGCAGAAATTCTTAGTTTTTATTAAGTACAGTTATTACTTTTTGTGTTTTTATGATTTCAAGGTCATACCTAAGAAACCATTACCTAGCTGCAGGATAGATACTTCCTGTTACCACCCAAGAGTGAAGATTCTGCAGGAAACTTGGCCTCCTCCATCCTGTGCCTATACATAGTCCAAAATATTCTACAGGTGGAGTTAATTTTTGTTATTTTCTCAACTTTAATGAGATTTTTCTGATTACTAAAGTTTTCGTGTGAATGTATGAAATTTGGAAAATAAGACATAACATTGTGTTAAGTGAAATAAGTCAGGTTCAGAAAAAGGTTGCATTTTTTTTCTCATATGTGGAAGATAGATTCAACTATAAATACCCGCATAATTATATATGAGTATATATAGATATATAGATAGACAGATAGATAGATATACATATATATAAATAAGAGAGAGAGAACTGTAGAGAGTGAATAATATTGAAATACATTGCATCTATGTAGGAACAAGACATAACAAAATGCACTGAAAAGTACTGAACCTTTTAGGGAGGGGGAAAATGGCAAGTAAGATTAATAGAGGGGGTTAGACTGATTAAAGCACAATATATTTACAGGTAAAATACCAAGACAAATCCCCACTGAATAGTAAACAGACATTTAAGGAGTCAAAGAGAGGAGGGTAAAAGAGGTCATGCTAATGGGAGGGCACTAGTGAGGGGGGAGTTTAAAGGAGGATGAATATGGTTGAAGTGTTTTCTATGCATGTATGAATACAGAACGTTGAAACCTGTTGGAGTCATTTCAAGAATGGGAAGGGAAGAGGGAGAATAATGGAAGGAATTAACCAAACTGGGGTATGTTATATCCATACATAGATTATCACAACAAAACCCCCAGTAAAACTATTATGTACAATTAAACATGTTAAAAAAGAATCTATACCTTGAAAAGAACAGATAAAAGAAATCATGATAATCCAACCACCTACAAATAATCAACTCCTATTTCTAAAGTGTGCAACTTTTCTGCATGTCTGTGTGCTTTTTATTTATTGTTATTTTTCCTCTGTGTCATACTCTGTGCTGTTGTAATGGGCTTTTTTACCTAAAAAAATCCGAATCATCATCTAATGCTAAATAACAGATAATTCCTAAAATGTTTCTGTCTAGGACTTCAGTAATATTAAATCTTACATTTATGTCTACAATCCAATTTGAGTTTTTTTTTTTTTTTTTGTGGTACTGAGGTTTGAACCCAATGCTTCACACTTACTGGGAAGACGTTCTACTACTTGTGCCATGCCCCCTAACCACTTTTTTACTTCAGCTTTTTTTTTCAGGTAGGCTCTCACTTTTTGCCTGGGGTAGGCCTCAGCCCATAATCACCTAACCTCTTGCTCCTGAGGAGCTGGGATTGCAGGTGTGAGCCAATGTGCCTCTGCATAGTTTAAGTTGTTTTTTAAAATAAGATTTGATGTATGGCTCAGTATTTTATATAACTTTACTTATGCATCAGTCAGCATTCAATTCCTATAACAAACACACAAGATACATCATTTTTATAAAGAAGGCAAGTTTATTTTGGTTAAGTTTTGGAGGTCTCAGTCCACAACTGGTTGTGGTACAGTATATCAGGGCAGGAGTTTGTGGTGGAGGAGATACGTTCATCTCTTCACCATGTGTGAAAAAGAAAGAGAGAGAAAGAGAAGGGCTAGGGCTCCCGGTATTTCTTTCAAGGGAAGACCTCCAATGAAGTAAGTTCCTCCCATTAGTTTTCCAACATCTCCCAGCACTATGAAGCTGTGTACTAAGCATTCATGCATACACACATACATGCATGCATGCATGCGTACATACATATGTGTCTTTGGGAGACATTCAGGATTGAATTTATAGTGTCTTATTTTTGCATGTGGATACAAAATGTTCTCACAACACATTATAAAAAGAAAATCCATTCTTCATTCCACTGCTACTGTTAGTGGGAACATAAATTAGTGCAATCACTATGGAAATCAGTAGGGAGGTTTCTCCTGAAGCTAAAAATAAGACTACCATGTGACCCTGTTATACCTCTTCTGGGCATATATCTGAAAGAATGTAAGTCAGCCTGCAATAGCGACACCTGCACACCCATGTTTACTGCAGCATTACGAACAATAGCCAAGCTATGGAATCAGCGCTGGTGCCCATCAACAGATGAGTGAGTGAAGCAACAGATGAGTGGGTAATAGAGTATTAGTCATCTATAAGGAATTAAATTCTGCCATTGGCAGGAATGTAGATGGAACTGGAAATTGTCATGTTAAGCAAAACATACCAGACTGAGAAAGACAAGTACCACATGTTTTTTCTTATATGTGGAATTCAGACTCAGACAGAAATACAGGAGTACAAAGACCAGACTGTTTGGGGAGGGGAACCTGTGAGAAGAGTGAGAGGAAAAGAAGAGGATGATATGTGTGAACACCATCCAGGTACTGTATACGCATGGATGAAATAGAATCATGAAACTCATTAAGAAGTATTTTAAAAGGAGGGGAGGAAGCTAGGAAAAAGTAATGGTTGGGCGAATTCAACCAAGGCATAGTGTATGCATGTGTGAACATATCACAATGAAAAGTCCCTTTTACAATTAATATATGCTAATAAAAAACCCAAGTAAGTGAATCTGTAAGTAGATATGTTTTGATTTTCTATTTATGGTCTGGCATAGTTGTTCATATTAAGACTAATATTGCCATGATAAACTCTCATTACCTTCACTACATATGGAGTCAGATATTGAAGTCTTAGTAACTGTCTTGCTGAAAGGTGTTTTGGTTATTTTAAGTTGTTAACATTTACATTTAAATTTTAGAGTCACTTAATAAGTTTCTGCCAAAATTTGTACAGAGGTTTTGATTGGAAATATGTTGAACACACAAAATAATTGACAGTTATTTTAATAAATGTTAGTCCTTTAATCCATGACTGTTTTCCCTCTCTAATTAGAATAGGTTGTCTTTTTCCATGTATAGATGTTACATATAGTTTTCAGATTATTCCTAATTATTTCATTTTAAGCTATTATAACTACCACTATAAATTCATTTCAGTGTTTGGTTCCATTGGTAGCAATGTACAGAAATGCTAGCATGCTAGCAGTGTTTGCTTATTGTCATATATTCTACAATCTTTTTCAAGCCACTTTTTATAGCAGATTATACATGTGCTGTGTAAGATTTTTATATATTATGCCTACAAATGGAGTTTAACACCTTCTTTTCCAATTTGGATGCCTGGTCTTCCTCCTTCCTCTCTTCTCTCTCTTTCTGTCCTCTTCTCTCTCTTCCACTTTCTCTCTCCTGCTGTAAATGTTGTACAGGCTGATTTATAGAGATCTGTTCAATAGACGTGGGTGAATAGATAGCCTTGCTCCATTCCTGAATTTAAAGGAGGCCTCATTCTTTCATCATTGTTGATGCTACTCAAATTTTCTTTCTGAAATTGAAGAAGTTTCCTTCTCCTATCAGTTTATTAAAATTACTTAACAGAACTCAATATTGGATTTGTCAAAGAGATTTTCCGCATTTGTTCATAATGCTTAGTCTGTTAACATGGCAGATGATGTATGCTGATTTATTAATGTTAAATCAAACATGTTTTCCTAGATGAATCACACTTGTAAAATTTCATTGCCATTTTAGAATATTGTTGGATATATTCACTAATGTTTTAATATATTTTGCTTCTGCATTCATGATTCTATAGTTGTGTATTTTTCCTGCAATATCTTTAAGTGATTTAACATCAGAATAGTGATGACCTCATAGAATAAAAAGGGGCATACTCTGTCTCTCTCTGTCTTCATTTTCTGGACCTATTTATGTGGAATCGTTATTGTAACTTTCTTAAACATTTTATAGGATTCGGCCATGAAAATAACTGGGACTGGTGTTCTTGGAAAATTTAAAAATATGAATTGAAATACTTCAAAAAATGTGTATCTATGTGATTTATATCTTCTCAAGAGAGTTTTAGTACTGTGGGTTTCAAAGAATCTTTCTTATAAGTACATTTATTTGAAAAATGCAATTCAGAGCATTATTTTGTTTTCCTCTCAATATATGTGGATTTTAATGATTTCATTGCCTTTATTCCTGATTTTGATCATTTCTTTTCTCTGCTTAGTGTAGACATGGCTTTACTAACTCAAGTGATCTTTTAAAAGAATCAACTTTGCTTTATAGCTTTTTTCTGTTGTCTTAGTCTAACTTCACACTTGATATTTCATAATTTCTTCTTCCTTTGGGATTAACTTTCTTGTTTCTACTCCTTAATGTGCAAGTGTAGGTTATTGATCTGACATTTTAACTTTTTTCTAATATAAATATCTATTGATAGAATTTTGCCTTTAAGCAGTAATTTAGTGGCATCTCATAAATTTTGATATAATCTGCTTTAAAATGTTTTCAAAATAACTTTCTGGTTGTTTGATATTTTTGAGACAGGATCTCACTATGTAGTCCAGACTGGTCTCAAACTTGTGATCGACCTGTCTCAGCCTGAGTGGTGGACTTACACGTATGTGGCACCACACCCAAATTTAGAATACTTTTATTTCTTTAATATGAATTGTTTATTAACAAGTGTGTTGTTTCAGTTCCAAAATTCTGCTAATTTCCATATTTTACTTTCACTGTGCCTATGTAGCATTCATTTTTCCAGAATACTGTCTCTTTCAATAGATTTTTCCTTATGGATTTGGATATGACGAACTTCATGCTGTTGCTGGGCAAACTTTTGTAGTAGAAACTCTGTTAAGTGATTTAAGAGTGCTATTTAAATCTTCTGTTTTCTTACTGTCTTCTTGCATACTATGTCAATAATGAGAGGGATTTTGAAATTTCCGATCGTATATATGTACACATATATGTATGTATCCATATATCGCATACCTTGGCATTTCCATCAATCTTTCATTAGCTTATGTTGAAGTATGTTGTTATATCCATACTTATTAAGAGTTGTTATACCCTATTGGTAAATCAAAACCTTTATCAATAATAGACCTCTTTTACTCTGGCAATTGTTTGTAATCTGAAATATACTTTTCTGACATAGCATAATCACTCTTATTTTCTTTGGATTAGTGTTATGAATACTTATTACTTTCTTTCTCTTTGCTTTTCAGTGTTCGTATCTTTATATGAAAGGCATCCCATAAGGGAGGAAATATATGTCACAAAACATTATGAAACCAGTATGCTGTGCTTGAAAATCAGAAAAGCAGCCACGTACAGTACAATTAAGGAATGGTCTTTGCTAACCCTTCTAAGGTAACTAGACCACAGCTAACTACCACGAACAGCCATTCATCATCTGACCTCTGATGGATCTACAGCAACCAATGCAGACCACTCGATTTCAGGACTGGCCCTATTGCACTATGGAAGTTTAAAGTGTCACAACTGCTCTTTGTGTATACTGGATTCAGGGGAGTTTTCATAGTTGTATAAACGCGTGACCTAGATTCAGCAGTGTTTTTTTCATAATCGCTCTGCAAATACAAAAAACCAAAACCTGCAGCCAGTGGTCATTTCAAAAATCTTTTTATGTTCAGATACTGAGCCTTCGTAAGGGTTGACTACCTCAGATTTGCTGCATTCATTGTGGACTTCATGTGGCTTGCACTTCTGGATAAGAAGGTTACAAAAATTAAAGTGTCGGTGTGAACCTTGCAACCAGCTCTACTGGATTCCTATCAGAAATCTTACAGAAAGTCAGCCATCTGGGTTCTGATCTGCTGTAAAACATAAAGCTTCAAGTGACCTTAATTAACCTGTCCTGTCCCCCTCCCTAAGGAATACTCTGTAGTAGGCTGTGGCTATGTGAGACTTCCTGGAACATGCCGCTCTCAAAAGAACTGATGTGTTCAGATCATCTGTATAGGGCTGTGATTTATAATTTAAATTTTCAGCTTTAGTCTGAGGTAACTGAAATTAAATTCCACCAAACTTGGGTCCACAAAGTGGGAAAGGGGTGGGAGGAGAAACAGTCTTGTTTGAATAATTTTTTTATTTGGATAGTACTTTTTTTGTGTTCCACATTAAGGCCTTTTTTGCTTTGACTTGGAATAAGTTCTTTGACAGAGCGTACAGCTTGGTTAAGTAAGTAACCTGAAATATGCATTAGAATTGTGAACTGTCTTGTGAATTTGCCAATCCCTAGAGTGGAACCAAATAGCCTTTGATATAAAGGGTAGCAGAAGGTGGAGGCTCTACTTCAGGTGCTGCTAAAGCCTCCTCTAATCAGGTCTAAATTGTGTAGTAGACTGCTGTGGAAGGAGTGATGTCTGCTCAGGCAAAGAGATTCACTGACCTGTCGTTAAAGATTGACAGCAACGCGAGCAAAACCTCACCTCAGCACCCTCTGAAGTTCATGATCTTGCATGGTCTTGATGAGAATTACTTGTGTACTTGTTCCCAAATACTTAAGGTATTGGATGTAGCGATCGTCCCAACTAGCTCTGTTGTCAGCCTTTGGTGTCTTCACAGTGTTCATTTGGAAAGGCAGGGCAAGAAAAGACAGGAAAGTATCGCTTATGTTTTAATAGTTACAGCGTAAACTATCCAGTTGTATTTAGTCCATGAAAGAGACTTGAGGAAGTGGCTTTCCATCTAATGAGAGAGTGGCAGTTTTCTAGATTTGTGTCTTTGGTTCAATAGAAAGTCCACAGTGGTATGTGACCACTTGACGCAGCAGAGTCTGGGTTTCTCTGGAGCCCCTTTGCCAAACACAAGAGTTACAGGCTTGCTACTGGCAAGAGTGAAGCAAATGGGTGAGCATTTTCCTGCAAGTTCATCTGTGATGAGTGTGCCAATGCAGGAATTGGACCCCCAGGAAGCTAGTGTTTCCTGAAGACCTGTAGCCACTTCTGGAAATAATGGCATTACTGGAGGTGGCAGGTACAGTGCCTGCCTCTGATGTACTTCGGTGTGAGGTATTTGAGTGAGCCAGCCAGCAGCAGGTTGGATGGTTAGGTAAGAAATAAGGGATTGTTGGTTAAACTGAAGATTTCATTTGGGAACCAAAAACCTTAATAGGTAATCTCCTGGACCTTGAGTCACATACTTAAGTATGCATTTTTCCCACAAAATTTTGGGGGTTGTGTTACTGAGAAATGGAGTGAGACAAAATGAAGGGGTTATTTAATGGCATACTGTACTGGAAATCTGAAGACCTGCAGCAGATTTAAATCCAACTCTTAGTATACTATTTTTTAAAAGATTGTGAAATTATCAAAATGCACATGAATCAAGTTTTAATATACTGTATGATGGGCGGATGAGGCTGTCCATTGTACCATTTCTTTCTTTGGATTCTCAGGCATGGTTTGGCAGTGCAAGAACTCTGTAACATTAACAAATTCAATAAAATGTAAGTATATGGAAAAAAAAACATTATGAAAGATGCACAAACTAGTTTATAGGTAAATCCCAGTGAAGGTCACACTCATAAGTTGGAAAATATTAAGGATGTGATGATAGCATACACTGGAAAGTATCTGAAGCAATAAGATGATTTGGACATATGGTTCTCATTTTTACATAGTGCAATTTGATTTCTGAAGTGGTTTGATGTTATGTTATAAAAAACCATGAACCACAAATCCACTGCTCTTCGTATAGCTAAGGGAATTTCTATACCTGCATGCCAGGAGAGAATACAAAGACACTTACATTGGCACTTTACCAGGTATTGAAAGACTGTGATGGAAAAATCAACTAAGATCTCCTCTGATAGGAAAATGAATTGTGCATGATGCCACAAAGTACTCATATGCATTATTGAAATTATTACATGATAGTTACACATAGTGATATGGATGAACTGTCTTAATGCAAGTCAAGGAGAAAATCAGTTTAGAGAAAATGTATGCACTCTTTAATGCTTTTGTGAAATTCAGCCATGGCTCGGGGTGTGTATGTGTGTTGCATGGAACATTTGCATAAATGATAAATAAGAACTGTGGTGCAGTTTCATGGAAGGGACAGCAAAAGGAAAGGTGTGAGGGAGGAGCATGTAGGTAGAAGCTCACTGCTGTCAAATCTCTAAGAATGTCTTGTGATGGGAGACTGAAGGTGTTTATTTCAACATGAGAAGTATGTGGGCAAACCTAAACCTCTTATTGAATTAAAATTTCAAACTGTTCATTTTTGAGAGCCATTAATAAGATGCTCTTAAAGGTTTGTCTCTTTCTCATCTCTTCTATTTGTTGTAATAACTAGAATGTGACTGATTTTTCAAAACTAGAATGTGAAGTTAAATAAACTTAGTTTCTGACATGGTAAGAGACAATTCTTTCAGGAAAACAGAAATAGGATTTCTTCAGTTAAAAAAATACAATAAATCTTTTATTACTATTTGTCCCACTAATTTAACTTGATGCTTTGCCAAAGTATCTTCAGGGAATCCAGTGCTTGGTTGAGGAAATCCAGTTTCCCTGTCAGATATTTTTTAGTATATCTCTAAGTAAATAAATTATGCATCTTTCCATTTGGTGAAAAATATACATGAAATTCTCCTGAAATAATCCTCAGAAAGTATAATTCACATTTTTATAAGAAGGAATTTATAATAGGTAAATATAAATTATGAAAATTATGTTTTCCCAAATGTGTTCTGGTGAGTTCAAATGGGGCAGTTTGGTGACAATTGTGATTGATGCTTTGATGCCTGAGACACATGTTCACAGAGGACTTAAAAATTCCTCTCCTACCTGTAGTTCTGGAACCTGGTTTGAAACCCAGATCTGCTGCCTATAAGTCCTGTAGTCCAAACCAAGTATGTGTGTGTGTGTATATATATACACAAGTGTATGTGTTTATGCATTCATAGTGACATCTCATAAATTTTGATATAACCTGTTTTAAAGACATTTTCAAAATAAAATTATATATACACACACACATATGTCAGTGTACCCACCCACATGTGTTTCAGTACCTTCAACTGCAAAATGAGGTCAATAATGTCTGCCTCACAAGGTTGTTGTAAGTATGAAATAAATTAAAACATAAGGGGTAATTAAAACAACTCCTAACCTTAGGATATGCACAATACGACCATTTGCTATTTTGAACTTCATAGCAAATCTTTTTTTAACCAATCAAAAGTTGTGTCAAAGAAGCAATAAATGTTACTTGTTGCGCTAGATGCCAGATATATACCAGTGTGAAATTTATACTTGTTTATTTCTATGTCACTATTACAATCTAGCCAGGAATACAATGCGACCTATAAATATGGAGTAGACATTATTACTCACAAGAGTGTGCACAACAGATGAATTGTTTGAGAATTGAGATAATTTTCTTTGAAGAAATCATATTTTCAATTATACCCATGGAATGAAATAGAGTAGGTAAATGGGAAAGATATTTTTAATTAGAGTGATCTATGTGTGCATAGACTCTGAGATAAGAAAGGAAATAGTCGAGAAAATAAAGTCAGAGAACAGAGCAAGAATTAATCAATAGTGGAAATATAAGCAGGTATAATAAACATTTTGGATCATAAAAGAAATAAAAAAGCTTCAATTACTATTTTGGATCATAGAGACAATTAATTAGGAAGCCATGACTTATCTTACAGAAAGTAAAAAGAACATGGCAGATTTTACAGAAAATCTTCCAATATTTAGAGAAGAGATTGAGATCAGGGAAAACAAGAGCAGAAATGAAGAGAGTAGTTAAAATGCCTTTGTAGGTTATCATGTTGATCTAGGTTATGATCGTAGTAATTAAAAACAAAAGAAGCGACGACTATAATCTAAGAGTTACCTAAAAGATTTTTTGGGGGCTCATATCAAACTAAAATCTAATTCTCTATGTCCATAAAATAACATGGCTATCTTAATATTGTTATGCTCTGAGTAACATCTACAAAAACCTACTATAAAAAAAGATTTTATCAAAGAAAAAAAAAACCAAAAGAAGCACGACGTCTTCAGAAATATGTTGGGTACAGTGACAATGAAACTTGGCATCAGGTTAGATGGGAGTGGTGAAGAAGAAGATGTTAAAAATCAATTCACCAAAGGTTATGATTCCTTTTTGTAATATGGAAAACCATTTAGATTAGGAAATTATAGAGAGATCAAGGGAGGATAGCAAAATTTCTGAGTAAAAAGAAGCTCCCAGGTAGCATTCAAAAGTGTGATGTATATGTCTCTGTGTGTAGAAGTATATATCCTTGAGTGAGGTTGCCCAAGATACAATCTAGACAATTTGTCTAAGATTCTGTATTTCCATGAGATTGAGGAAATTGGGATAGAAATTAGGGTCATGTGTAAATATGAAATGAAAAACAAACCATTATCTCTGTAAGGAATGAAGGATCAACCACATTCAGCCTATCTGAAGTCCTAGGAGAAATATGAACTCAAAATGAGCTCAAAAGTTCCCATTCCATTTGAGACAGCTATTAGATGTAACCTCAACCAGAGCAATTTCTTGGATATTGGATACTGCTGCCCACATAACACTGGATTACTGAGGAGCAGGAGAAGTGAGTGAAGGGGACTGTTGTATGAAACGTGACAGAAAAAGGAGTGAAGGCATTTGGTGGACAGATTTTAGGTTGGTGTGAGGCTCTACAGTGCAGCATCCCATAGGACAGGAGGTAATGACCATGTAGGGAGACAAGAGGATAAGTGAAAGGACGCATGTGCAGTGGGGCCATCCAGAGGAGGCAAAATTATACTCTGTGCCTTCTGGTTCCTTGTGTGTTATGAAATTATCCAATACTGTTCAATTTTCTCTGTATTTTTGTCATTATATAATGCTTTCATGAGCATGCTTGCACAAAATGGCAGGCACGCCACCTTTTGAGCCACATTACCAGTCCTGTTTTGCTTCCTTTCTATGTCTCCCAGGTAACTGGGATTTCTGGTACATTCCACCACACCTGACATATTTGTTGAGATGGGTTCTTGTGAACGATTTTTCTCAGGCTCACCTTGAACCATGGACCTCCTGATCTCTGCCTCCACAATAGTTGGCATTGTAGGTACAAGCCACTACGCCAGGCCTGAGTCCCACAACTTGAAAGAATTATAGCTGTCAAAGTACATTTTAAAGTTCTGTAATACACAGAATGTACCACACAAGTTATTCAGTATTTGTTTTGCTTATGTTATGCAGACTTGTTGAAGATGAAAATCATTTCTTCGCTCATATGATGAAATTCAGTGTGTCCAAATTCATAACACCATTCAGGGGTAATTATCAGACACTGTGCACCTCGAATGAAATTGGGGACAGATGTTGTCAGAGATATGTGACTTTTACCTCTGATGGGCACTGTGTTCTTGGACCCCAGTGATTGAGCTTTTTTTAGATTCGCAGGAGATTCACTGCAGGGAAGGATAAAGAGGAAATGTAAACTGTAGGAAGGCTGAAGAAATGTTCTTGGAGAACAACCTCATTTATTATTAAGCACCACTATACTCCCTTCCTTCCTTCCTTCCTACATTCCTTCCTTCTTCTGAAATTCTTTCGAGGTGTGAATACATCACAAGAGCTATGTTTGTTATCGACTGTGTTATGAATTTACCTAATCCTTCTGAAGGATGAAGTGAAGTATGAGAAAGACACACACCAAGATAAAACTCCAAAGATTAGGAGTAGTTTATGGAACTTAAAGTGCTGTGACCTGACAGTGGAACTAAGCAAAATATTTCCTGCCTGCCAACTGCTGTTACAGGGGGCACTTCCTCCACAGTCTGTGCTGTCCTCTCCATATGGAGAAAATGACAGGGGAAGACAACTGGGCAGACTTGCCTGTGTTTTGCCCTTCTCCTCAAAGGAGAAAATGCCATGCTTTGTCTAGCAACCTGCCCAGCTCTTCAAGCAACATTCTCATAAGGAGAAGTCTGGCCTTTCTAAGACTTTGCCTAAGACATGTAAAAAGTTGTTCCTCATGTTCCATTCTTCATATTATTGTGTAATTATTTAGATCCTGGGAAAAGAGAAGGAGTGGTTTTATTTTTGTCCTCAGAATTTCCACAATCTCAACATGCTTCTGGTCAATTGAAAATATGAGAATAAAATATTTACCTTTTTGTTTTGACAATACTGGGGTTTGAAATCAGGGCCTTGTGCCTGCTAGGCAGGTGCTGGTATTACAGGCGAAAATATGTACCTTTTAAGTGCCAATATGTATTTTTGGACCAGGTATAGTGCGTATGTCTGCAATCTCAGCTGCTGAGGAGGCAGATACCTGGAGTAGCACGGTTAGAGGCCAGTCCTGACAAAAATTTAGTGAGACCCCCATCTCAACAAATAAGCTGGCGGGTGGTTCATCCCTTTAATCCTGGATATTTGGGAGAAGTCAGTAGGAGGAACATGGTCCAAGGCTACACTATGAAAAGGTCTGAGACCCTATATGAAAATTAACTAAAGAAAAAAGGGCTGAGAAAAAAGGGCTGCCTAGCAACTGTGCGTCCTTGGGTTCAAACCCCACCACCACAGGGGAGTAAAGAAGAATTTGTAAAAAATTGTTAAGACTTATCTACTACTGGTTTGGGGAAGGAAAGAAGTGGATAGGATAGGCAGAATTATCTGAATCAGATGTGAATAATCACATAGTATTTACAATGGGAAAGTACAATTAGAAAATCCCACAGGAGGAAAGGTTCTGACATGGTACGTTGAAAAAATGCTCTAGGAAAGAGGACACATTCTGGCAGCATTAAAGAATTTTTTTGTTAGAAATTCTGTAATTATTAAGTAAAATTAACAGTAGTTTATAATTATGTAGTTATCACTTCGCAGTTTATAAAACTATTAAATACACAATCATTTGGATGCCCTGAAATAAGGAGATTTCATTTTTTGCCCTCCCATTTCTGCTCCATCAAGAACAATGGTGAGGAACAGTCAGCGGGAAAGGCAGTAGAAGTACATTGATCTAAAGGCACAGCATTAAAGATTTTTAACAAACGATGAGCTACCTGAGATAAAGTGACAGAATCATTTGAAGACATACATGGCAGGACAAAGAAAAGCAATTGAGAACAGAAAAAATTGGGGAATCTAATGTTATTTACAAGGAAAAATGAAACAGTGGAAAGTGGACTCTTGAGGCAAAATGTGAGCAACAACGGGACATTACAGAATGTCACAGCACTTTCAGAGAGCACAGAGGTAAACATGTGCTTCCAAGAGATCATTCGAGATACAAAATGTCTGTTGTGGATGTGTTTGAAAAATAGGCCAAGAGAAATAAAACAAAACATTCAGGATAAATAGAAGAAAATGCTCCATCCTGTATCTGAGCAGGTAGATTTAAACACTCCCTGTAAGTCAGTGTCTTGCTAGTGGAGATCAGAACACGAGACAGTCTTGGCAAGCTCCCTCATCCTCAAGATTTAGGAAGGAAACCTGAAGCATCCATGGAAATGGAGCAGGAGGTCATTAAAAAGTCAAGGAAGATGATTTTAGATTCATCAGCAACTTTAGCTGACAGATGACAACAGAGAAATTTCACAATGCTTAGAAAATAAAGGAATGAGACCCAACCGTCTAGTGACCGGCTGGCATGCCAGCCACTGCTCAACAAGAAATAAAGATGAACTTGGCCAACCTAGGGTTTAGGAAGAGAAGCAGTCACTAACACACCATTGAAAGATAGAGTGATGAATAATGTTTGTTTATTAGAATGTGCAGGGCATGGCGGTACACACCTGCAATCCCAGCAACTGTGAAGCAGTTTGAGCTTGAGGGTATCCGTGGTTACAAAATGAGCTCAAGGCCAGCCTGGTTTAAACAGTGAGTTCCACTCTCAACAAAACCAAACCCCTCAAAAAAGCTTTCATCGACCTAGTCATGGACAACACAGATGTAAAAATACAAGGGGAAAGCTACATTTTAAAAATAAAGGTATTCTCTATGAAAAAAAATTTTTGCAGTGCTGGGATGTGAACTCAGGTCCTACACCTTGAGCCACTCTACCAGTATCTTTCTACTGTGTTTTTTTTTTCAAGATAAGGTCTTTCGAATGATTTGCCCAGGGCTGGCTTCCAGCCTTAATTCTCCTGATCTTTGCCCCAGAGTGGATAGGATTACAGGTGTGAGCAACAGGCACCCAGCCTCTGTGAATAATCTAAGTTCAATAATTTGAGTGAAAACTGTTTAGATAAGAAAAGACTTGGTCAAACCCATATTCATTTATTCACTCTTGTATTCCTAAATTTAAATATATGAAATGTCTCCAATATGTCTCCTAGAAGCTGAATTCACTGCAAAGAAGAAAAACTAAAATTCTTTCTTAATAGAATTTACACTCTAGGGGGATAAATATAAATTTTACAAGATTAGGCAAACTGTGCATTGTGGTCCCTGCCATGTGGGAGACTGAGGCAGGAGGATGTCCCAGAGTGAAACCACTCTGGGCAACCTAGTAAGACCCTGTCTCAATTTTTTTAAAAGAAGACTAAGTAAGTACCTGATATGTTAGGAGATAATCAAGATGTGGAAAATAAACCCAGAAAAGAGCAAAAGGAGTTGTTTATTAATCACTTTTATTCTGTTTGAGTTGAAATTTTAAGTTCTGTACTAATTGGAGACCTAACTTGGAAAGTTTTATTATGTAAGCAAATAGGCTTGTGCCTTCAGTCCCCCTTGGAGAAAAGTCTCCTAGATTCTAACTCCTCTTAACCATCATTTTCCTTACAACAGCTGAGACTGGGTTGGAGAGCATGGGAGCGGTCAGGAAGAGAGCTCCATGGCAGAAAGCAAGATGTTGCATTTCTGTTAATTTTTTAATGGCTGGCCTCTGAGACAACATTTATCAATTCTGGACAAATTCAACTCTCACAGTACAAGAGTGCAGCACTCACTCCTCCTATTCCACACATCCACCTTCTGCAGAAAAGTTTTGTTATTGACAGTGAGGCAGAGTAAGTCCCAGGGATGAAAGACTGAGTCCTTGCACAATGATGAATTCTGGGTGAATTAATATACCATAAGCCAAACCTTCATAAATAAGAGATGCTAAAGGTGGATGTGTTATTTCTTTCACTTCCTAAAAGCCTTGTTTTATTCTATTTGTGCCACTATACCAAAATACCACAGACTGGGTAATTTATGCAGAATAGACATTTATTTCTCATAATTCTGATACTAGGAAGTCCAAGATCAAGGTACTGGCAAGATTGGCGCCTGGAGAGGGCTGGCTTTCTCTGCTTCTCAAGTAGTGCCTTGTTCTTACATCTTCACATAGTAGAGGTGGAAGGGCAAAAGAGGTTGTGAAGACCCTTTCTGAAGTTTCTTTTATAAAAGGATGGAGCTCTTGTGACTTACTACTTTCCCCCAAAGCCCTGGCTCTTAATTCTGTTGAACTGGAGATTCAGTTTCAACACTTATTTTGGAGGAGACAACAATCCAACTGTAGCAAGGACATCATGACAAAACCTTAGTTTACATGGCTTCCTAGAAGATGGTCCTGCAAAACAGAAGACATAGCAGCCAGGGCTTGACAGTATTGACTTTCTTTCCTTCTTGCTCTAACTCTTCCTATCCCTGTTCTTTCTCCCCCTCTTCAGCCTATAATAGGGACCTTGACAAACTACTTCTCTCATTGACCTTTCCAGCTTCTTCTCATCTGTCTCTTTGCTCATTCCTCTTTATACATCATCTCTCCAGTAACATAAGTCCACCTGCATCATTATTTCATGCCCTGTCATATCATAAAGAGAGCAAAAGCTGAAGTTGTTACATTTGTAGGAAAGGGAAAGTCTGGTGGGCAGCAAGAAGAAAATAAAGAGAACAAAATGTCTTTTGGGGGAAGACATACTAGGTATCTAATAAAGCAGTCATGATCTAGTTTAGTGAAGGATGACCTATGTATAAGATCAAGGAATCTGTGTTATTTCAAATTGATTCTTCTTAATTGAACATTAGTATCCATGACAGAGATGATTTAAGTTTCTTTCTGTAAGCTGAATAAAAGCTATACATTGGGAACAAAGTTTTCAACTTTTTACAGAATGAGATAAGTATTCAATTTATCAGAATACTCATGATCTGGAGATAAAGAAAATAAAAGTGTAAATAAAAGTGCTTCAAGATGTTGTAAATCAGAGATTACACATTTTTTTCACAAAACTATTTCATGTTCTAATGACATTCAACGAAGAAAGATTTTAATACAGTTAGATTGAAGGCATGGCACACAAGGCTAAATAATCCATTAAACTTTACTCATTAAGGAAATAGAGAAGCAATCCCAGAAGCAAGTCCCAGTAGCAAGAAAACCAAATCCCAATTATTGTTCCAATTATATTGTGGGGGTGAACACATCAGATCATTTTCTAATCTTGTAAATTCTGCCTTTATGCTCAAAACAGCTAGAGTTTTGGGAACTGATTAAATAAGAGAAACAACTTTCTCTAAGAATTAGCAAATAGGAAATACTTTGTTATATTGAGACATAATGAAAAATTTAACACCTATTAAACAACAGCATAAAAAAGAATTATAACATAAAAAATATAAATTTGTCAGGCATATGTGATAGTTTCATTTATTGTGAAATAACTTATAATTTTTATTCATTTAGTTATGAATAGGAATTATTGAATGAAAGGACTGCAGCTTTTGGCATAAAATAATTGCTTGGCTTTTAAGAGAATCAAGATTATAGATTTAAAAACCATGTTTTGCTTTTACCTTAAAATTTAATCTAAAAATCAAGTAAAATGTTATATACATATGTATATATAACCAATACACTTATGTAAATCAATATATTTTATATACACAATAAATCACTTTATAATTTTCTGATTGATGTTTACATGTAGATAATTATTACAAAAAGATTTGCTGTATTTTGGGCTTATTTCATTATTTTTCTTTAAGCTTTAAAGCCGTATTTATTAGGCTTGATTTTATTTTAAACTGATAATTGATTCTTGATTGAACAAATTTATAAATTTGATAGGACAAGATCTCTAAGTACTTAAACAACATATGTAAATCCAATAAACTAAAGTTATCAATATAGTAAAAATAGTTTGCTAAAAATTCACTCTTTATGTAATTACTAAAATGTATACACACATTTATATTAAAATGATAAATTTGAAATAAATTTCACATTTTTAGAATGAGCTCCTTGGGTAATTCTTTCAGGTTCTTTTGATATGCCAAGATCTGTTAACACACCATGCACTTCCAATAATAAATGGCTTATGACTCATGTAACAGAAATTGTTAGTATATTGTATTTAATCTAATTCAACTCTATCTCTCCTTTTTCACAAAATTTGGAAAATCACTTACCCCCTGAGGAAGCAGACTTAACATTGTAAATTATTGGAGTCAAAGGGAAGACTCCAATAGAAGTCCCCATTTAGGACAAGAAATGGCTTAGCTCTCAGGTAGACTGAGGCCACAGAGAAGCAGTACAGGCTGCAATTGCTGAACTGAATGTCTGTGGGTCTACTGAGGAACAATGTCAGGTTGATGACATGAGGCCCCTTTATTGATAAAGGTTTTCCTACAGCATTGCAATGGATTCCAAAGCATTCATGTTCCACTTCAAGTTATCTCACATGTACTTTGTTCATATGATTAGATTAGATACAAATCTATACACACTACTTCAGGTAACTAGTTTTACAACCCTGCATTACATTAGGAACTTACTATGATTTATGATATCTTAAATTCTTTTGAATTCTCAATACTTCTTATCACTTAATCTGACTTGCTGCTAACAATTTGAATTCCAGGAAAATAAAACAAAATAAAGAGAAATGGAATTACAAAATAAAATTCTTACCCTGAGTTCAATAAAGCTATGGCAAGCCATCTCTTAATCATTTTAGATGAGCTATATCTACGCTCCCTAAGAAAAGCTAGAAGAAATAATTTGTGTTCTTCTGTAACCTTCAGGAGGAAAATGACACAGGCATACTAGATGTCAAAAGAAAATTCAAGCAGCCATTACATTTTATATACCTCAACCAGTTGTGTCTGGGCAGCACCTCTGAGGAGTTCAAACAAGTGAATTGCATTATTATGCAAATTTGCATATCTGGTGGTGATTCTAGTAGCTTTGTAGAGATAAATGGAAGTTGTAAAGGGCTAGGGAACAGGGAGATTTCTTAGGAACTCCTGAAGAGGACCTACAAAATGATGCACTGAACTGATTTGGCAAAATAGACTTGGCAGGTATTTAGGGGATGAAGTTGTTGGGAAATATTGATTTAATGGAAATTACAGGAAATAGGTGGCTGACAATAAAGCTCAGCTTGAATTAATGAGAATATTATCAGAGTGTCATTTGCTATTTCTTGTTGAAAGTAATTTCTATGACTCAAGCAGTGCTTGATGAAAGAAATTGTGAGGAAGGAAGCAAGGGAGGAAGGAAAGAAGGAAGGGAAGGAGGGAGAGAGGGAAGAAGGAAGGGAGGGTGAGAAGACCAGACAGAAATGAATAGAACTAGACATTCTGCCAACCAAGGGAGAGGTATTTAAAAAGCTATTAACTATGCAAGTTTGGAGCTCAGAAGTGAGTTCTCCATCAAAGAGAGTGATTTGGAAATCAATAGCTGTTTGGTGTGTGTTATATTTTGGAAATGAAAATATCCCCTATTTATCTTTTTATAAATAAGAAAAATATTTTCAATGCTAGTGTGCTGCATACATCTCATTAGTCACATTATAGTGGATTGGACTTATTATGAACATGGATTTTTAAATTTAATTTTAGAGTAAATAAATTGCAATTAGTGGGTATTATTACATATAGCTATGTGTATCTCTAAAACATGATTTGTGCCACTAAAACAAGAGAAACTATTAAACCACTTTATTAGTTATTTCTTAACCAAAGTTCAAACTTAAAATAGTACGCTTTATGCACTTCCAAATTCTTCATTTTAGTCAATAACACTAAATTCTGTTACTGTGATATTTGTCTCCAGTATGAAAGTGAGTACTTTTTTCTATCATACAAAGTAATCATTGGTTCTCTGAATATATTTTTTAAAAGGTAATAACTTTTAAGATGGTCTCAAGTATTGAACTCAGGCTTACGGCATTTTAGGGAAATGTACAATGGCCATAACCCTAACTGAGTGTTATCAGACTGACAGAAAATGGTGTCTTTAACAGAATCTGTATCACACACAGTGTATGACAACAATGGCAAGCAAATAGCTACACTATGAGCCCTTTTTCCTTCTGGTTTTGTCCAGCAGTACAGTAGATGATGGTAAATGCTTTATGTGCTAAAAATAATCATGGTTTGTATGGAGTTCACCACGTAATAAAAAAGGGTTGTGAGAAATGACATCATTCTGTACTACACAGCACTAACTGTACCATCATACTCTATTTACACCAAATAGACACTTTACTTCTTTTTTACATTCATTTACATCTGTATACATTGTTTGGACCACCTTCCACCTCCTCTCCCACCCACCTTGCTTCCAGATAGAACCTCTTCTACCCTCCTCTTCTCCAATTTTGTTGAGGAGAAAACATAAAAGATAATAAGAAAGACATAGTGGTTTTTCTAGTTTGAGATGAAGATAGCTCTACAGAGAGATTCCTAGCATTGCTTCCATGCTCTTATGCATTGAAACCCACACTGGTTCATCTCTGCCAGACCACCTCACTACTTCCTGGTCCCCTTCCCATAGTGGTCTCTGCCAGTTTCAGATTACTTTATTCACTCCTCTTCAGTAAGCACATCAACCACATTCAAGTTTTGGGTTTCCTTCCCTTTCTCTATTCTTCCTCTGCGTGTTCTCCCCTTAGTGTGTGACCCATGTCCAATAATATCACTGCATTTGTTTTAGGTCGATAATCTGCTTATGAGGGCGGACATACAATTTTTGGCCTTCTGAGCCTGGCTAACTTCGCTTCACTCCAGTTCTATCCATTTATTTGCAAATGACAAAATTTCATTCTTCTTTGTTGCAGAGGAAAATGCCATTGTGTATAAATACCACATTTTCTAGATTCATTCATCAGTAGTGGGGCATCTTGGCTGTTTCCATAGCTTGGCTACTGTGAATAGTGCTGCAATAAACATGGGTGTGCAGGTGCCTTTGGAATAACTTGAGTCACATTCCTTTGGGTATACGCCTAGGAGTGGGATTGCTGGGTCATATGGCAGATACATGTTTAGTTTTTTAAGAAACCACCGTTTTGTTTTGAGAATGGTTGAACTAGCTTACATTCCCAGCAGCAGTGTATGAGGATTCCTTTTTCCCCACATTCTTGCCAACATTTATTTGTGGTGGTGTTTTTGGTGCTAGCTATTCTAACAGGGGTGAGGTGGATCTTAATGCAGTTTTGATTTGCATTTCCTTTATGGCTAGGGATGGTGAGCATTTTTTTCATGTGTTTTTTTTTTTTGCAGGCCGGGGAGGTCAGTCCGTCCAAGGGCTATGCTGGTTTATCCCAGGGTGGGTGTGGGAGTACCACATGCTGCTTATTTGCCCACCTGTTGGTCTGCTGGATGTCTCCCAAGCAGGTTCAGAGCCAGCAGTGCAGGAACCCTCCTGTTTTCTCAGTGTAACGTGGCATGGAGAAGCTTTGTACAGGCTGGGGGTTCAGGGTGTCAAAGTTTTGATTCTTCTTGATTTTTTTTTTTCTGCCAAGTGTGCCTCCATCCTCTCAGCAAAATTTTTGATTTGCGGAGCTCATGCTGTCTTCTCCTGCACTCTAGTCACCATCTTGGATCAACTCTTTGAAATATTTGTATATCTTAAACCTGGCAACATCTATATTTGCTCAAAGTCAAGTGTTGGAGTTTTGGATAATTAAAAGTATTTCCTAAAGAAGTAAATATTCAGCTAAAGATTAAGCATAATTGATTTTTTTGGGGGGGTATTGAGACTTGAACTCATCGTATACACCTTGAACCACTCTCCACTCCACCAGCCCCTTTTTTGTCATGGGATTGTTTTGAGACAGTGTCTTGTGAACAATTTGCCAGGGCTGGCTTTGAACCACTGCTCCTGAGCAGCTAGGATTTCAGGTGTGAGCCACCAGTGCCTGGCTTAATTGAAATTCTTAATTGTGAATATAAAAACACAACTTTATTATCACTGATATTTTAACCAGTTTCTATCATCATAAAAGACTGCTTATTTCATCAAACTCTTCTAATTATTTTATTTTAACATGTATTTTTTCACAGAACCAGACCCATCAGAGGAACAGCAAAAAAAGGCATGATGACAGGAAAAATCACTGGTCACTGGTACATAAGAAATTAAATTTTAATTTTCCATTTAATATTTTTCTCTTTTCTTTAAATATTGCTACACAAAATGAGGTTACCTATCTGACTACCCTATAGAATCTATACATCATAATTTAATATTTCATTTCAAAAGCATTTTAGCTATTTATATGGGTCAGAGTGTTGTTAAAATTGACAATAACTTGTAACTCAAAGAATTCTTGGTGTTGTGGCCAAAATTGTGTGATTTTTAATGTGGGATCCATTTGTCTGAACGTTTTACATGATAAGAGGTACTATGCCATAAAATTTGAGTCTTATGACTAAGCAGTAGAAATTATGAATGTTGTAACAGTTTTGAACCTGAATACATTCATATTAAAATGTGATCATTCCCAATGACTACAATTTATAGTTTCTGATTACCAGTCTGCAGTGCTAAGGTTAAAGTTTTAGTTGTTCCTTGTGGTCTCTTCTTGACCTCAGTGCCTTTGTAGAGGGAGAGGATGGGATCAAATAATCAACCCCACTGCCTATTAAGACAATGGATCCTCAAGAATTTCAATCTTCTAAACTTGTATTGTCAAGTATAGATGTCTATGGATGGCCTAAGAACGGGAAAGCATGAAGAATTGCAAGTACATGGGACTGTAATAATATTTTAGGGCTGTGATGCTTTAATGAGCAGAAATCATTTTTCAAAAATTAAAGAATTTGAGTATTTATGGAAGACAGGTTTATGGTAACATTAGTAAAAGGTTGACCTAGTCAATGGTGATTAATCTGGAAAGAGATAGGAATGGCCAGATCTCTTAGATATAGGATCTACAGCACAGTGTTGCTGGAATGTTAGTTGAAGGTAAAATAATTATTAGGATCATGGTTTACTCATAGTGCCTATGGGATTTTGGAAAGAATATTTAAGCTATTTGAGTATCTGGGAGGGTATTGGACCTTCAAGATGGTACAATGTTTACCTGTTAGATTTGTGTAGTGAGGAAATGAGTTTAGAAAGGTCAAGCCACTTAGTGCCATCTAAAATATGTGTACTTTATAACACAAAATGATCCTAGGAGTGTTCAATGAATTAACAGATATAAAGGACATTATGTTGTACTTAAGAATATTGAAATGGCAGCAGTGACAATAACTATGCAAAAGTTGGAAAGGACACATAGATTTCTAATTTGGAGTGTGGCAAGTTTCAGGAACCTGTTCATGGAAATGTCCTCCAGGAATATCATGCTTTAGGGCTTGAGACCATGCTGATGAGCTTTTAAATGATTTCTGCTGTTGTGTGTCCAGTGAGTTCTAGTTATTTAGACCCTAAGTACACCAGATTAGGAATTATGCCATGGACTTAGAACAGAAAATCCAGTAAACACCAAGCAACAATAACTCACTTAGATTTATAAGCCATTATGTACCTAAACAAAGCAGAGTCTACAATGTTCTGCTTCTCCTCTACATAGCATATTATGAAGTCTCTTATCATGCTATGTATCTTTTGGTACTGAGACAATTTCTGTCCTTAAAAGTATTCTAAATGATTGATACTGTCTTACAGAAAGAGTAAAAGTAGGAACTTGTGTTTGTTACAAATGTTCTCTCTGAATATAGTGGGGGATGCAAAGTAGATTTAGGAATTCTGAAGTAAATTCCTAGTTGTAATATTGGCCATCAGCTATGATTCTGTCTATTAATATGTTTACTCAGGACTTCCATCATTGGCTTACACATTCAGTCACCTAATAGTGTTAAAAAGTAGACTTGAGCTATTAAAACCTTCTCATCTTGCATCCATACTTTTTCTCATAGTAAGTCTAATTTTTAATAATGAATTCAAATAATTTCTAAAAAGTGATGAAAAAATCTCTATGCAACTCATTACTTGAACCAATTTTAACAGACTATCCCTGAGCATCTTCCAAAGAGGGATGTGGCTCATTTATCAAGGAAAACAGAAAAAAGGGAAGAAAATGTGGCAAATAAACAATTGAAAGGTAAGAAATATGGAATTTACTTTTTGAAAGTGATTTCACAGCATTTTATTTAATACAGTAAGATTAGCCCATTCTGATATCTGAAACAATTACCGATTAAATATACACAGAAAGAAAAGTAAAAAGTTGTGAAGTTGTATATGTGATCAAGTTTAGCAACAGGTTAAATTGAGAATGTCACTAAAAGAGTTCCACTTATGAGTTATAATTCAACTTTTTTGTGACTCATGGGAATATTAGGAAACAAGGCACAAGGAAAGAATAGTAAGATAAGTACAGAGTCATGGAATTAAATCAGGAAAAATGAGGCAGATATGTAGGACATACAGTGAGAAAATGAAGACATTCTTTGGAAAGGAAGGACAAGGTATGGGAATTGTGTGAAGAACATAAATTTACAATCTAGACCCAAGAATTGCCCAAAAGTAGTTGAAAATATTCTCACTCCTCTTGACTCCTCACTGTTGGGAAGGCCTTAGGGATTAAAATATTTAACTATTCAGGGCCATGTTTCAATCAAAGACAAACATAAATCTATGTGGACAAACACACATCCATATAAGTGAGTATCACACTAACTGTAGGTACTTGACACTATAATGTCTTGTAGGCCGGAATTATAAAATTGAAACAAAGAAACAAATAGGACTAAGGTTAGATGAGAAGTCATGAGAAGGCTTGTATGTTTAGTTGTTTCAATATGGGTGAAGGGATAGAGAGGAAATATAGGCAAGAATCCTAGAAGAAAAGTTAAGGTACAAGAATTTGGAAATGTACTCTATATTCAACAGAGATTCTCAAACATCAAGGAACCACCTGTTGAGGACCATTTTAAAATGCATCTTCTGATTTAGAATCTGTGAAATAATGCATGTGCAATAAGTTCAAAGGTCATGCAGATGTTGATGGTCCTCCAAACTTGCCCTGAGTAGCAAGGGTATAGAATTCACTTCAAAGAAATGTTATCCAATACAGTCATCAGATAACAGTAAGACTTTTGAATGATAAATAATCAACTTAGGATAGTTTTTTCCTTTGTAATTCTAAGTGGGCCTATATGGTTCTCAAATTTTATTCATCTTTGGTTTTAAGATTCAATGGCTTAATAAAGAAGAAGTAGTTGGAATAAACCATGAAGAGTATGCAAAATGGAAAGGGTCAGGATGATAGAACCACAGGTTATTTACTCATGAGGAGTGATTATCATGGAGAAAAGAAGAAGGCAAAAGTAAAGTTCACTAGTGACATTTTGAGTTCATGATCAGGACAATCAAGAGAACATACTTCAGATGCCCTCAGTAGCTTTCCATTCTCAACAAAGAGTAGATTATTGCTGCCTCTAAATTATTGGAAGCAACAGAAAGTCCCCAAAATGGGTTGATTACAGAAATTTATTTCTATACTCTCTATCAGGAATCAAATTTGTGTGTTTTATTGGTGTTGGTTATTCAGATGGGATTTATTTCAAATTAGAAGCTTTGGCTGGTCTTGAAACATAGTGTTTCAACGAGATATCCATTTGGTAAAAATCCTTGAGACGCACCAAGACAGACAAAGGCAATGTGAATGTGGACAGAAAAGACACTAGAGGGTCTATTTGGAATTATCAATATGAATCTCCCCCACTCCTGTCTAACAAATATATCCATAAAAAAGTTCTAATAATGAAAATGCTTATTGGATATCTGGACTCTAAGGTACATGCCTGAAATCTCAGTTACAAAGAAGGTGGAAGCAAAAGGCTTCCTTGAGTCCAGAAGTGTGAGGCCAATTTACCAACATACACAGATGTTATCTTCTGTTTGTATTGTTCTTGGACAAACAATCTCTAGATTATTGGTATTTTATGTGTGTTTTCATTATGTAGTTACTAATCCAGTGGCCATAATAGTCATGAAATTAGATCTGATGTAATTAAACATATTTTACTGCTTATTTATGAACATATTCTATTAGTATAAGAACTATCATATTATTTAACTTTTAAATTGTATATGTGATCAAATTTCAGTAACAGGTTAAGTTGAGAGTGTCACTGAAGGAGTTTCACTATGAGTTATAGTTGAAGTTATTCTAACACCTTAGGAATATTAGGAAACAAGGATCAGGAGAGGTGACATGAATGAAGACAAAGAAAGGTGCTGAATCAAGGAAATCAGGGAAAAGGGGGGAGGTGTCTATGGCATACAGTGGGACACCAAAGAATATCTTGTGAATGAAGGGCAAGGTATGAGAATAGCGGGAGAATATAAATTGACTTTCTAGAACCAAGAGTTGTCATAAAAATAGAACAGGAGAGTCTCAAACTTCTTGTCTTCCTCAGGGTTGGAAAGGCACTAACAATTAAGTTTCTGATCATTTTTCAAAGAAACATTTTTCAAACCAAAGCCAAATATAAACTTGCATGGCCAAAAATAAATGCATATAAGTTAATATTGCATGAAGTGTAACTGCTTTACACCATAGGGTCATGCAGTCCAAAATTAGAGAATAGGAACAAAGGAAACATGTGATTAGTTAAGTAGATACCATGAAAGCTAAGGGCAGATAAAAGTCATTAGAAAACTTCTGAGTTTAATGCTGTTTCAGTTTAGAGAAAGACTATTGGCAAGAATCCAAAAAGAAAAGTTAAAAGTAACAGAATTTGGAAGTGTACTCTGTATTAAACAGGGATTCTCAAACTCTGATATGTACCGCCTTTGAAGACCATGTTCAAATGCAAATTCTGAATAAGAATCTGCATGTCTATTAAGTTCACAGATCACGCAGATGCTGCTGGACATCCAACCATGCCCTGAGAAGCAAGGTTATATGCAAAGAAATATTGTCCGATGAGGTACCAAAGGAAGAAACACATTTTCACTTTTCTTCCTAGCATGTCTTTCACCTAGCTATCAGGCATCAAAGATTTGTGTTTTTCATTGTTGTTATTTGGATGAGATTTCAATATAAAGCTTTAGCTGTTGTGTAATAGTTGTTATAAGAAACACGATAAACAAAAATGAAAATACATTAGGAGTCCATTGTTTCAATAGAAATCTGTGGCTTGATTTGAAATGAATTGGATAGTTAATACCTATTAAATCTGTGAAGATCATTTTAATTTTATTTTTGTAGGCATATTCCAGTACCAAATGCTTTTAATGCATTATTTCTAGATACAGCTCATATACCTTCTCACAGGACACAAACGTTCCTTTGATAAGAAGTGGATTTATGCATTTATCTGAATAGTTTTCACAGGACACATTAAAGAACAATGACAAGTTAATGTAGTATAGTGTTTGGAAGTGTTTTTGAAGTGATTCATTGATGCTCCATTCTAATGTCGGCATTGACACTTGAAGTGTTCTCTCAGGGTTATGATTTTCAGCTCTAATTTGAAATTGTGTTTCTCTACACCAATCAGCATGGTCACATTTGTATATGTGCTTTTTATATTTCAGTTCTTTGCACTGGAATCATGGTCTCAGTTTGAAACTGTAAGGTGAAATTAAAGCCATATTCTTATTTTTCATTAGCATATTTCTAACTCACTGCTGTCTTAATGAGAAAATTCGAAGTAAAAGACACAAAAGTTCCCCCAAACCAAAAATTAAAGTGATCACTTACAAAGCTAACCATGAGAACTGGGTTTCACACTAACTCTGAATGAATGTATTGTGGCCTTTGTCATATTTGCATATAAATGATTGCATGTCTCTTTGGCTTTTTAGAATTTCCTAGGATATATGAAGTGAGGAAAGTAATAGCATTAGCATTTTATCCTGGAGTATTAACTCCATATTGCATGAAATATATAATAATCCTTAAATATCTTGTACTAAAACCCATCCAGCCTACTGTTGAAAAGAAAGATTTATTCAACCCAAGTCATTAGCAAAAATGGATATATGATCACTCAAATCAGGTAAGTCTTGGAATACAAGTTATTTTTCAGAGCGCCACGTTAAAATGTCAAAGGCCGAAAGTCTTGTCATTAATAGCTTTTATGCTAAAATTTATGCAAGCATTTAGGATCAATAATGCATATGTCAACGTCAACGTCAACATTGATATTTTAAAATTGGTATTTGGTGACTTAATAATTAGTTTCTAAAACATAACCTTTAAGTGAGATATTTCTACCTTTGTGTCTTACTGTCCTGAGGTCCCCAATTTAGAGTCCCTGCCCATGTTACAGATTACCTGAGGATAAATAACGTATTTCCAGTGCAAAATATTCTTATTTGACAGCTGGGCTCCAAGGCACATGCCTATAATCTCAGTTGAAAAGGAGGTATAGGCAAGGGGAACCGTTGGGCCCAGAATTTGGGGACCATATTTAGCAGCTTACCCAGATGCTTCAATTAAAAATTACAAAACAAATATGCATTTATATTCTTTTTGGATGACAACCTGTAGATTACGTGCTTCTTAATTGTGTTCTTATTTATGTGAGGTTAACTCACATAATTTCATGAAGTCAGATCTGTTATAATAAGTATACACATCTTAATGCTAACTTTATGAAGATTCTATTGCTATAAATACTATCATTCCATTAGGTTTTTTTTATTCATATGTGCATACAAGGCTTAGGTCATTTCTCCCCCCTGCCCCACCCCCCCCTTACCACCCACTCTGCGCCCTCCCTGTCCCCCCTACCCCCTCAATACCCAGCAGAAACTATTTTGCCCTTATTTCTAATTTTGTTGTAGAGAGAGTATAAGCCATAGTAGGAAGGAACAAGGGTTTTTGCTGGTTGAGATAAGGATAGCTATACAGGGAGTTGACTCATTAATTTCCTGTGCGTGTGTGTTACCTTCTAGGTTAATTCTTTTTGATCTCACCTTTTCTCTAGCTCCTAATCTTTGGTGTTCAGTGCGCCCCACCCTCTTTCCCGCGTGTCTTCCTTAATGCTTAGTACTCAGTTTCTCTTTTTTTCCCCGGTGGAGGTTGGTCTGTCCAGGGGCCTATGCTGCTCTGGCCCAGGCTTGTCTGTGGGGGAACCGCGGTACCGCGAAGCTCACCTGCTCTGCGTCTTCCCAAGCCGTCTGGGCGCTGGCAACTGGCAGACAGGGGGCCATCCTGGTTTCTCCGTTTAATGTGAAGTGGAGATTCTCTGTGCCGACTGGAGGTGTGGAGGGGTCAAAGTTATGCCTCTCATTCATTATGCCTGTAAAGTGTGTCTCCAGCGTCCCTCCAAGATTTCACTATAGCAGGCTTGCTTTCTGCTTCTTCCCTCTAGCCGCCATCTTGGAATCCCCTCATTAGTTTTTTAATGAGAGCTATTGATTTCTCCTCAGAGCCATACATAATAGTGACTACAGATGAAGAGCAAGAAATGAGTGAAGTCAGCAATAAAAACCAGCAAATAGTATGTGTAATATTTAAATTTTAACTTCTCCTTTAATATTCTTTTATTTTGTTTAATGATATAGTATAAGCCAAATGAAATTGCATTTTATATAATACCAAAGAATCAATAGGTCATAAGTAGCATATAATTTTAAATTATATTAACTTGTTTAGACACTAAGGACAATATTAGAATGTTTGGTGGTTTATAGCTAATAGGATCATTGGGTTTGTGGCCACAATATTCTGAATGTTGTTTGTGCTGTTCTTTGTATAAACACATTACATGAGAAAAGGTTAAGACCAAATTTGAGTCTTATTTCTAAGAGGTACTAAGAGGTGGAAATCAGCAACCACCTATCAGTGATGGCCACTGGATTCTCATTAAAGAGTAGTCATTCTGCTTGTCTCCTCATTTGTGGTTCCGAATTACCACAGAGTACTTTGTGACAAAGTAAGGGTATATGGCTTGTTTGTGGTGTCAAGTTTGCTTTCAGTGTATAGGTTGAAGGATAGAATAGGGTTATCTGACAATACACAATGCATAGTCAGAGAAAGAAAACTTCATGGATGAGGTCTTTGGTGTCATGGTAGAAGAAATATATCTATCTTATCATAATTCCAATGAAAGAAATCAGTAAATATAAGGAAAACTGTTAGTGGCTGTATTTCATATGTTTATATTAGGAGTTGACCTTCTACTGTCATATCCATAAATGAATGGCCTAATATAAATTACTAATTTGGAGACAAATGTTAATAGGTCTATCCTATAGGCATAGAGTAATTGGTGCATTGGCCCCTGTTGATTTTGCTGTAAGTGTTTTAACATTGAATAACTTTCTGGATTTGAATATCTACTAGTTTTTTTTTCATTTATTATTCATATGTGCATACAAGGCTTGGGTCATTTCTCTGCACTGCCCCAACCCCTCCCATACCACGCACTCTGTCCCCTCCCTATCCCCCTACCCCCTCAATACCCAGCAGTTCAGTTCCAACCTCTTAGCACCTAGAGGGGGCTCAACTATCCCTCCACCAATGGCCAAGCTAGAGAAACATCTACTCCCTGTTAAGTCACTCTCAATGCCATAAATTAGTTGAGAGACATATATACACTGGGCAGCTGAGAAAACACCCACATCCAAAGTGTGTAGAAAGGTCAGGTGAAGGTGGCCATGAGTCCTTCCCTGGCAATGTGCCCAAGAAGATTTGCCAAACACCCAGCATCACTCTGAAGTGAGAAAGAGTGACAACATAACTTTGTCCCCCTCACTCAAAAGTGCTCTATGGGTATAAAATTCACCTAGCACCAGTTAGAGACAGCACTCTGCATACATGAGTCTACGAACCACCAAAAAATGTGGTGGTGATACACGGTCATGCATTGGTACTTCCACAGGCTTCTCTCTCTAGAAAAAGGACAGAAAAGAGGTTCACACCCGATTTACCCAGGCAAGGGATTTCTAGCCTTGTTTGCAAAACAGTTGACAGTTGACTTTTCATCTAGCCAGCTGCAGGCAGTTGATAGGGATGACAATAAATTACAAAACCCATAAACCCAACCACCCTCTTTACCCCACACCTGTAGATTCCAGCCAGCCTAGACAGGCATTCAGCACTTCTGAGGCTCCTCCCCCAGCTCTCCACACTGACAAGTCCAGATGACCAGTTGTCCTGAAAGGAGTTGGTCTAGGAACTGGCATTCTCAGCTGGAACACATTCTTTTCCATGGAAAACATCCTAATCCTGAAAACTATGGGAGCAGAGCTCAGTGGGCACGTGCTAATTCCCATGAACTGGAGAATACAGAATGGTTTCATTTCCTCATTTTATTTACAATTATTGTTGAACTGGGTTTACAAGGTGACATTAACAACACTTCTTACCATGTAACATAGCTGAATTCACCCACTCCATCGTTCTTCTTTATCCTCCCAGTCTCCAAAAAGAACAGTTTGAAACAGGCACACTGGCATGTGTATGACAGAGGTTTCAGAAGCACAGATCCCTGTGTATTCCCTGAAGAGGTTCATGGTAGAATCCCCTGGGGCTACTTGACAGCCTGAATTCTAACAACTTTGCCTTGGGGATGACTGTGCCAAATAGCAGGACACATGCAGCCTATGCACAGTTATCACAAGGGCTATAATCAAGAAGTCGAGTCATCAGGCAACTGTGGAACTCCCTTGCAATCCTAGCTCCTTGAAAGGGTAAGATCGGGAGGATCAAGTTTGGAGGTCAGCTCTGACAAAGTTTTGGGGAAACACACCTCCAAACCAAGTCAGCACGTGGTCTGGAAATGTGGCTCAAGTGGCACAGTGCCTGCTTTCTAACAATGAAACCCTGAGTTCAAACCCTAGCCTTGCCCACACCCCCCCCAAGCTGTCAAAATAAGCTGAAAGATAACATGGGTTTGAGAAGAGACAGATATAACAAGTACCCAGCATTGGTACACTGCTGGTTAGAATAAATCTTACACAACAATTTTAGGAAATACCTTGAAGGTTATTCAGGGCATTGAAAAACTAAACATTGAACTGCCAGATGATGCAGAACTCACAATTCTGGGTAGGCATCCAAAACAGATTTTGGAAGGTGCAAGAAGGCTGCACCCTGATGTTCACTGTAACACTACTTACAGCAGCTAAGCGATACAAAAAAAAGGAAAGTGCTTTTATTCATGAGTGTACACCGGTGATTCCTCCAAGCAGCTCTGAGAGGCTTCAAACCCACAGCTCAGGCTGCTGTACAGGAGAGGTCCCAGGGGCTGCTATTCACTAGATATGCTAAGGGAGCAGACACAGGGCAGTCTGGCACCTGATGACAATCAGTGAATTCGGAAACCATGGATCAATAACGTCTGTAAAAACGTTCACATTTAGTGTCAGGCCCAGGGGATACAAGAAGAGAAACACAGTTTAAACAAACCAAAAAACAGGGCTCAAGTGACTCTATTCCTATGCCTTGTTCTCAAGTGCACCAAAAGAAAAACATTAAGGCTCCTTGAAAATCCTTGTCTCCAGTATTTGCAGGAAAAAGAATGAAACACTGTAAAAAGTGTACTATGATGAAAAAGTAGTTGAAGAAGTGTGGAAAGAGGAGTCAGTAATGGGGAATGCCAAGTGGCCGGATATTTAGGAATTTGTTGTTGGACGAAAGAGGCATGGGATGGGGGTAGGGGAGGTATGGGGTTGGGGTTTGTACTTAGACTGCTTTCCACATGTTTGGAAAGCTGGGGTCCAAAGAGGTGCACGCAACAGGAGGAAGGCTGTCTAGGGACCCCAAGGTCCCCAGATCCTACTCCCATCGCCTCACACGCACACACCTCCCCATTCCCTATATCTAAGGAGACCGTTAGACACGCGCGCGCCCTGCCCTCGCTGCCTGCCCAGCCCCCTCCTCCAGCCAGAAGGGGATGAAGGTCGCTCCTCCCCCAGCCCCCACAGCTACAGGTGACCGCGGCCCAGCTGCCCTAAAGGAGGACTCGGAGACCTAGTGGGGGAGACAGACTCCCGCCGATTCCAATCTGCCTCCTTCCCCTTCACAACGCTGAGCTACGCGCCCTACCCTTGGTGTGCGGTGCCGGCGGCCTCCCTATGGATCCGCCAGAGTTCGACACCACACAGGGCGACAGAGGCTGTGGCAAAGCCACCGGAAGATCCTCAAAGCAGGAGCCTGAGACATCTCCAACCGCGCTGTCAGATGTGGCAGTTCAGTTAAAGACCCTCCAGAGATCATTAAAGCCCGCCCCCTTGCCTCTGTGTCTGTATCTGATTGGGCAGTCCTCACGACGTGCCTCCAGTTGGGCAGGGCTGAAAGCCAGGAGTGACATTCCATCTCACCAATCCACATTCGCATAGCTGACAGCTGTCACAATGACAAGAACTAAGCTCCAGCTTTCAGACGGAGGACCTGGCTTCATCAGAGAACTAGTGTCCTAACTTCTTACTGAAGATGAGAGCAAGTCATGAATTCGAGCAGGCGGCTTATATGTTAAGAGCCGCATTGTGTCTCCTCCGAAAAATTCAAGTGGAGTTTTGTTTCTTTCATTCCTACGTGCATACAATCTTTAGGTCATTTCTCCCCCGGCCCCCGCCCCCTCCCGTACACACACCGCTCCCTTCCCGTGGATTTTCCAAGTGAAACACGCGTGCTAGGAACAAGACTTCTGGATTAAGGCACCTTTAAATTTTCTTTCTTTCGCTGCAGGTAGAAGACCAGTCGTTGGACTCAGGCCGCGACAGCACTGCGGACGAAATCCCAACATCCCCATCAGCGCCTGCAGAAGCAGAGCAAACCACAGTCCTGGCCTGGCTGCACCAAGTGGCCCGACCTGCCTGGCACTAACCTCCTACTAGAAGCCATCGCTAGGCTGCAAGTCCAGTGTGTCACAATCGTTACCATGGCCACCTTTGGGATGCAAGCTAAGCGTGAAGAAGCGTTCTGGTCGCCATTTCGCCATGTGCTTCCTCACGCAGATCCGGACCCATTCAGTTAGAATCGTCTGAGGAAAATAATTTTGGGCTACTTGATGACAATCCTCAGAAGCTCATATGGCCTTTTCGGAGGCAGGTAGAGTTTTCTTTGCAGAAACTATATTTGTGCGTATAGTTGAATGGCATCAAATTTCTCTAGCTTTGAAAGCCTGCCCTGCTACAAGGAACAGTTCACCTGGGCGCCTGTGGTTCACGCCTGTAATGGTAGGTACTCAAGAGGCAGCGATCAGGAAGATGGGAGTTGGATTCCAGCCCCGGCAATAGTTATCCAGACCCTATTTCATAATTTCCAGCACACAAATAGGGCTGCTACACTGGCTGAAGGGATGGGCTCTGAGTTCCAATCCCGGTACAAAAACAAACAAACAAACAAAAAAGAAATGATAGTTATTACTGGAATATTGCTTCTCCCTTGGACTATGAATATGAAAAAGGCCACAGCTGTGAACAAACAGTTTGATTTCTTTTCGTGGAACCATCACTCCTTTGTGAAAAAGTTCTCTGGTAAGACTGTTGAGTTGTAAATCTTGCAGGAGTTCTGGAACAAAGGTGCAGCTGACTTCTACATGGTGTACTTAGGACAGGTCAGTCGAACAGGTAAGTAATAGTAGCAGCAACATGCAGTCTCTTATTGACTAGTGAAAATTGAAAATAAACATATGACCTGATATTTTGGATTCGTGCAAGCTGTCGGTCGGTTTTAGAGGAAGGCAGATTTTGGTGGAATCTGCACTGTGTGTCATTCAAGTGGTGAAATCCAAGGACAGAGTCCATAGGAGCACAATATTTGAAAGTGTGTCTTGGCCCCACTCTGCTATTCCGTAGTTGCTGCCTGGTGGAGATGTTGTGCAATCCTAGCTCCTTGAAAGGGTAAGATCAGGAGGATCTAGTTTGGTTTTTGGATGTCCCTGTTTTGGAATAAAGCTAGGAATACAACTGATGTAAACATCCATGTGTAGACGTCTCTTTGTATGTACCTTCAGTTCATTTGGACAACGACTTGGGACTCTGATACATCCTGGACTCACTTTCCCCACTTGGTTCTCACCCTTGTCAGATCTGGAAACTTACCCTGGCTCTCTTATGTTTCTCATGCCCCTCGTGTATCTGCAGTTCCAGGAGTGGGCCCTGGGTTCTGCCTGGGCCTTACCTGGGTGCTTCATTCCCTTCTCTCTCTTCCCATTGGGATAGTTTGGTTGGCCTTTCCCTTTTCCTGTAGTACAAACTAGCACATTCCATGGAGTCCTTAACTCACATATTGTTTTATTTTTGTATTCTCGGTTTCTTTGAAAAAAATTCCTCTTAAAATTTACCATTTTGTTATCTTTCCCCATCGCTCTTATATTTCTTAAAAGTTATAGCTACTTAAAAACCTTTGCTATTCTATTATTTTGTATGTTGGATTTTTTTTTGTTATTATTTTTGTTTTTTTTGGTACTGGTGTTTGAACACAGTACCTTTGCTTGCTAGGCAGATACTCTGATCCATGCCCTCAGCCCTTGTGGGTAGCTTGGATGACAAAAAGCCTTGCCTGACTAGTTGGTTAAAATAGGGGTTTCACTAACATTTTGCCTGGTCTGGTCTTGAATGGACAGTCTCCTAGTCTTCATCTCTTAAGTAGCTAGGATTATAAGTGTGAACCACTGTGCCCAGCCCTATCCATGTTTTGTTTTTATTTGTTTTATTGGGGTTTGAACTCAGGACTTAATGGTTAAATGGGCATTATAATTGTATTTATTTACTTTTGTAGTGGTGGGATGGAACAAAGGGCCTTGTTCATATAAGGCAAGGGCTCTACCACTGAACTACATCCCCAGTCCTTGTAAATTTGTTTGTTAGCTAACACTTAGACCTTAATTTTTAGTTTTGGAACTCAGGGCTCTGTGCACACTACGTACGTACTCTACCACTTGAACCACACCTCCAATCTCATATTTTTTAAATAAGTCATCTGATACTGGTTTGGATCATCTGAATGCCTTGTGTACTCTTCTGTGGCCAGGTACCCCCAGTATGCCTGCTCTGCATGGTGATCAGCCTTGTTTCCTGTCTTCTCGCTTTGAGAACATGGGTCTTGATGTGGTGGGGGTTGTGTTCCTGGACTGGCCAGGAATGTCAGTGGCCTCAGGAGTTGTGTGTCGCTGTATCCCTGAGTTGCTTTGCTGGTTCTCTTCCGCATTCTGTACTGAGCTCCCTTCCCTTTGGCTACAGAAGCTACAGGCTCTCAGTCCTTGTCTGTGATCCATCCCTGTGAGAGGCATGTCTTCTGTGTGGTCCTGTGGATAGCTCCTTGGGAGAGATTTCTTGGGTTTCATGCTCACAATGAACTAGTATCTCACCAGGCGGAGAGTTTTCCGTTGTTTCCCTAAGTGGTAGAATGTGCTTCAGATGAGGGACAACTGTAAGTAGAAGGAACAGCAGGAGCTAACAGTATGTGGGCAGGTAGGGGCAGCAACTCATCTGGGGCTGTGTGCAGCCCAATTGCAGGATAAGCATAGGGCTGGGCTAGAGAGCAACCTCTCTCCTAGGTCAGGGGATTTGGGAATTTGGGGAGACTTAGTGGGTTTGGGGCTGGAGTGGAGTTACGCTTCAGGGACATGGTTTGGTTGGGACACCTGGAGTGGTGGGCTGGACTCTGGAGAGACCATTGCTAACCCTGGGTGTCATTTGCTGGCTGGCAGTGTTCAGTTCTTGTCAATGATGGCTTGTATTTCTGATTGTACACTTGACGGTATATGTGAAGAACAGATAGGGAGCAGAGCCCAGGATGTTGACCCCTCATTGTCTGTAGCTGGGGAAGGTGCCAGGCAGTGGGAAGTAGGGACTCTATATTGGGGGGGAGCATGGGGACTGGTAGGAGGAACTGGGACCTGGCATGGGTGCCTGGTGACCCTTGGGAAGAACTTGGGACATGCAGGGGGGCTTGGAGGCCTGAAAAAGAACTGGGCCACTCCAAGTCTGTCGCTGTGACTCAGGCCAAGGCCTGCATGCATCAGGAGCCAGTCCCTATTGAACAGAGTAACGTTCTAAGCTCTCTGAGATGCTTTTTAGATTTTCAGGGGTGGGGGTCTTCCATTTCTAGTGGGGTGAAGGCCTTTATGGCCCCTACACTTCAGCTTAATGTGGGACTGTGCACTGGACAGAGCAGATGGACACTGACCTGTGAGCGGGCTTCTCGAGGCAGCCTCTATGGAGGAATGAGAAGGTCATCCTGAGCTGAGGGTCCTGTGATGGCCACTTCTCCAGAATCTTGACCTCCTTGGCCCAGGCTGTGTTGGACACTTGAGCTCTGGAGTATGACTGTCCAGAGCAGATCCCAGAGCCCAGGCAACTGTTTGCCTCTCCCTGGTGGTCCTTGTTTCCTTGCTTTGTAGCTGCTCTTCAGAGTTGCAGTGAGTTGCACAGAACCCAGTTAGATTCAATTACACACAGATAGTTTATGTAAGTGTATCCCATGAAGTATTTGTGCCATAATTACACTAAAAATGGTTTGATGCCCTGCTGGTGTTCACATTCAGCTGGGCATCTTGCATATGACCGGCTCAATCCAGCAGCCTGATTCCTGGCTGTTACCCAGGACATTGAGGTAGTGCACCCAGCATGCTGGGAATCCCCAGGTGTGTCCAAGGTCAGTACCATATGTGGCTTTGCCTTTGTGTGCAGTGGCCTGGAAGTCAGTGTGAGTGAGTGGTGGCAGCTTGGGGCAGGCATGTCCCTGTGGAATTCCAGAGCCACAGTCCACACCCTGCACAGGTGAGCATTGCCTGTCGTGAGCACTGGGGCTGTGAACCAGTACTGTCACCAGTGGGGATAGGGTGATGGGGTCTCCAGAGGCACATCAGCCTCTGAGCCCAGAGCACTGCTCACTGCTGTTCTCCAGCTGGAGCCTGGCCCTTTGGGTACTGTGGGGACATTGTCCTTAAATTCCCCTGAGTCCTGGTGTGTGGCAGGGATGGAAGCTGCTGGGGATGAGGAAGGATGAGTGAGAACTGAAGTTCCACTGTCTTCATATAAAAGAAGCAAGTGGACCCCACTTCCTCCCTTGAAGACAGGCTGTTGTTCCCAGTGGCTGGTGTGTCCCCTGCTGCTGGTGCAGCTTGTCTGTGGCCCTGGGAGAGCCTGGAGCTGCAGTGTTCCAGTAACTCTTGTTCACGACACCTTGTTCATCTGTTCACACCCATCCAGAAAGCACCAACTAAGTGCCTCCTGGTGCCGTGCCTGGGTGGGTGATACAGCTGTGCAGCTGGTAAGGTAGGGTGTGGCTGGCATGAGGCATGGGGTCAGGGTGTGAACAAGGTGGATTCATCTAGAATAAAGCTCCAGGCCTAGAGGTTCACCATCCCTGGCTCAGGCTGCGATTTTGAACAGAAGGTGCTATTGGGTTGGGAGGACAGTGGTCACCAGCCCTCTTGACTTGTACCACCAACGCACATCCCACAAGCTCTCCAGGGCCTCCCAGACAGTTTTCTACTCAGGCAGCCTAGTGAGTTTGGCTCTGTGGCAGCATTTCCTTGGTCTTCATGTGTCTGAGGTGACAGGACCTGGCTGTCCCCAGTATGCAGCAGACAGGGCATACCCAGATGTCCTTCCACACTCCCCTCAATGTCAGACTCACTGATGGGGACCCTGACCTCGGCAAATTGCTTCATCTCTCCAGAGAAATGAAGAGAGCCAAGGTGGCTGTCTGTATTTGCTTGGCACCTACTGTGTGTAGGCCCCTCTCTGCCCACTTCACAGAGCAGTCATTTGGAAACAAACTTGGGGCCCATCAAATGGAGAGGAGGTGCCCAGAGGGAAGAGCTACTGTTGGGCCCTCAGCCGCAAGCCCAGGGCCATAGAACTTGTTTCAGATGTGGGCAAGACTATGGGACCCACCAGTGTGCACAAGAGGAGGCCAGGCTCCCTTGGAGCCTTACTGGCCTTGGCATCCCTGTGGGGGTTGGCAGCTGGGCTGTAGGTCAGGTGTGAGAACCCTGGGGAGGAAGTTCTTTAAGGTGGGACTGCCTGAGGAATCGATGTAGGAAACTTGACCCTAATCCTAATCCTAATCCTCATTTTTGCTGCCCTCACCAGGTTTTAATCCTGATCCTACCTAGGAATTTTAAGAACTGACCCAAATCCTGACTGAGTGGAAGGATGGGAGAAGGGTATTCTCCAGCCTCACCCCTCCAAACTCATCCTTCTAACCTCACCCTTTTCAGCTTCACCATTCCATGCAGCTTTACCACCTCCAGCCCCACCCCTCTGTAGCTTCATCCACTGTAGACTCACTCCTTTCTGAAGCCACACTGCCCTCCACAGTCTCATCCAATCCTTTAGCTTCACGACCCCAGCCTCACTACTAGCTCACTCCCCTCCAACCTTATCTCCCTTCAGCCTCAGCTCCTCTATCCTCACCTCCCTTCAGCCTCACTTCCATTCAGCTTCACCCCTCCATGCCTCACCTCTCTAGCCTCACTCCTTCCTCCATCCACATGCCTCCAGTCTCACCCCTCCCTGCAGCCTCACTGCTCCCTTCAGTCTCAGCCTTCCTCTAGCCTCTTCCCCTTCATCCTCACTCCTTCCACCCTTACTGCTCCTTCCAGTCTCACTCCTTCTACCCTCACTACTCTTGAAGCCTCACTCCTCCTCTAGCCTCATCCTCCATCCTTGTCGCCTCAGCCCTTCCTGCAGCCTCACTCCTCTATCCTCATCCTCCATCCTTATAGCCTCAACCCTCCCTGCAGCCTCACTCCTCTTCTGGCCTCACCCCCCATCCTCCCCCCTCCTGCTTCCTTTGCACAGTTTCCTCCCCCTGTCCGTGTCCTCCTTTTTGCTCTGTGACCCCCCCCTCCAGATACTATCCCTTGCCTGGCTCCCCCACCCAGCACAGTCTTCGTTCCATAAGGAACCTGTATTTCCTTTGCTTCAATATCATGCTGTACCTGTACAATGCTGCATATTCCCTCTAGATGTCCCTGAAGTTGGTTGGTACCACAGGTGGGCAGAGAGGCCAGGGTGGGTAGTAATAATGCCATCCATTTATGCCAGGAGCTGGGGAGCACATCCCATGTATTATAGAGTAATCCTCGAAATCCTAATTCCATGCATTTGTGAATGAATGAATGAGAGAGCAAATGAATGATGGAGCTTGGATAGAGGCATCCTGTTCTGTGAGTGCCAGTGGGGAATCTCAGTGGGTAGAGCCCACTTCCAGGGTGGTGGACCCTGAAGCCTTTGCCTGTCACAACCTAGATCTTGACAGAGTCAGATGTGGATGCTGGATATGTAGTGGGTGGGTGGAAGGTTCCTGATGCTCCTCCCATGTGGTCTGCCTGGGACACCAGAGTTTCCATATGGGCCTTGTTTTTTATGGTGGGGGGCTGTATGTTGCAGGGGGATGATGGCTTTGCCTGCCTGCACAAGGACACCTCTTCCTGGGGGCAGGGACCTTCTCTCACCCCTACAGGGCAGCTGTGTACTGTCCCCCATCAAGCACCAGAGGGTGAGTTCCTGGGCTCTCCCAGGACCCCTCAGGAGGACCCCACCCAAGTGACTGGTGTCCATGCAGGAAGCGGTGGGGGACTTGGAGTTCCCATTCTTGACCTTGGGCCAGGGGCTGCCCCTCTCTGGACCTCCACTGACCTCAATTGTCAAAGCCTGAGACTCATCCTGTCTTGGGATTGTTCAGGAGAAAGACTGATTGTGTTGGTGCATATGGCCTAGGTGGTCAAGGCTGGCAGACTCTGGAGCCTAGCAACCTGGGCTTGAAACTCAGCCCTGAAACTTCCACTGCAACCTCAAGGGAGGGGACTCACAGGTCATGGCTTGGTATCCAAGGCTTCCAAGATGGTTGCAGCCCCAAAGACCCAATGTAGGGGATGGAATACTGAGCTTTGGCAAAGTGTCCCTGGGGCCTCTGTTTCCTAGGTACCCTTGACCCCCAGGTGCCCATGCCCAGCCCTCCCAGGATCTCTTATGGACTCTTCTACAGAATGGGGACAGCAGTGTGCTAAGGGGCACACGCCTGAGTCCTTACCTCGCCTAGACACTAGATGTTTCGATATGCCATGGAGCACGGGGATGCCAGGATCACAAGCTTTAGGAGGGAAACCACACCTCTGCGACTGAGCCACACCCCCCCCCAAAGTACTTCCTGGTTTCGGATATATAGGTGTATCCAGCTCTGAGTGCCCGCTGGGCTTCTTCTTCGTCTAGGAAAGCTGGGTTCGGTGCTGCCCAGCCAGCTTTGGTTCAGCCCGGGACTCCCTAACTCCGCGCGTTCTCACCCTGCAGGGACTCTGCCGCTCCAACCCTGGGGACACCAAGGGTGACCTCGATTCCGCATTCCCTGAGCGTCTAGTGTCTCCTCCCAGCTCTGACCTGTCCCCTCCACTTAGCAGGTCTCCCGCACAACCCGCCCCGCCCTTCCTGTGCGCCAAGGGGCGGGGCAGAGCTCGCCCCTCCCCCAGCCGCCCGCCCCGCCTCTCCCAGTCCCTTCTCTGGGTTCCTGGCAGGCTCCGCAGCCATGTGACCCCGCGGGCTCTGGGACGCGACAGGACAGTTGGGACGGGCGCCGGGGGACGCGGGCTGGGCCCGGGCGGGGCGACATGGAGCGGAGGTGGGTCTTCGTGCTGCTGGACGTGCTGTGCGTGTTGGTCGGTAAGAGCCGTGGGAACCCGGGTTCGGGGGACTCTCTCTACCAGGCAGACACGCCCCCTGCCCCATGACAGCCCGTGTGTGAGTGGGGGCTGCTGCGTCCTCTGAAGACTCCTGCAGGTGGCGACCCGGGACCGCCACTCCCCAGATCCTCCTCTGTGCTCCCCTCACATCGTGGCCATCACCCCTCATCCCAGCCTGTCTGTCATGAGGGGGTCCCTGGCGCCCGGGGAGAGCCCGCCCCACTCGGCACAGGAAGTCCCCCGAGGGCTGCGGGGCGACGGTGACTCACGCGGGCGGAGCGGGTGCGGCACTCAGGACCTCAGTGCCTGGCCTTGTCCCCAGGAGGGTTGACCCCGACCGACGCGCCGCGGGCAAGGTCCGGCGCCCTCGCCCTCCACCTAGGAGGCAGAAAGAAAAGTCGCCAGGCAGAGGTGATGGGCCTGGACATTTGGAGCCAAACCCGCCCAGCCGATTTGAGGCCAGCAGACGGTAAGGGGGAGGGAAGGCGGCGCATCCGAGGCCCCCCCACCACCTTTCTGCCTCTCCCTGGCTGGGAACAAAGGCCAAGTGTTTGGGCTGAGCCCACTGGACAATGGCCCCAGAATTCTACCCCAGAGGCAGTGGTGTGGTTATGTGGGGGATTCACCTTTCCTCTGCCAACCTTGGGTTCTTTATTTAAATATTTATGTTGCACTAATTGTAAGCCAGGCACCAAAGCATATACAAGTAATTACTTCCAAGCAGCCTGGGCCCAGAGAAGTTGAGCCACCTGGTGGAGGTCACAAAGCACCAGCAAGACAGGGCAAGTTGATTGCATGTTGCTGCTGCATGCCAAGTGGTGGTGGCCCAGGCCAGAGTGTTTCCAGCCTAGAAGCCTGAGTTACAGAACAGTTCAGTCAGTACAAGTATTAGGTGCCAGGGAGAGGTGTGAGGCCTGGGACATTCTGGATGAAGGAGGCGCCTGGCTGTCCCCTGGGAATGCTTTCCAGATAGAGAGAAGGGCTTGGACTCCAGTGTTCTGACAGCCCAGCTCCATTTCAACTGAGGAGGAGTCTCCACTGTAAAGTGCATGTTGTTTATAGGGGGGAAAGGGGAGGACACACACCACAGCATGACCGGGCTGACTTAACTCCCCAGCCCGCCTTGACCCTGACAACTGAGCAGCCCTGAGGCCCCACCCATTGTCCCAGTTCACTGGTGCACACCTGTCCTTCTGCTTGTGTTCTGCCCAGACAGACCATTCTCCCCTCCTTCATACACAGCTCTGAATGCCCTCTTCCTCTACAGGCTTCTCCTGTGTCTGGCTAAATCTTTGTCCCCTCCCAGTACCTTCCCTCATGGAGATTCTCCTAGGCTCCACAGACATCCCCTTCCCTTGGTCTCCTGGTATTGGAGACCCAGGAAGGCAGGAGTCATCTCCGCTGCTTGCTGTGTTTGTCTCTGGAGCCTCCATTGTTTTGCTATGGAGCAGAGTGCTGCCCTCTGCCTGATCCTGGTAACTGGCTCCTGCCTCCTATCCACTTTGGCCTCAGAGGGCCCAGGCTTCCAGTGCTGGGACGCTTTCACAACTTGATTTCAATGTCACTGCCAAGTGTGTCTGTTCCTGAGCCCAGTGTGGGTCTGTTTTGGCTACTGCATGTCTGGCTCAGGTTCTGGTAAATAAAGAGCCACTTTCTCCACTGAAGACACCTCACTGCATGCTGCTGAGCTCTGAGATCCTTCAATCCTGCCTTGTATCGACATGTCACCCCTGCCTTGCCAGGCTCTGCTCCAGGGCTGGCCCTGATACAGCAGGCCCCTCAGGGCTTATATGTACATGGGGAATCTTGTCATACCTCACATAGGTGGCTGTCATTCCACAGGGGATAGGAGCTATGCAGAGTGGATTTTCCTCCCTGTGATAGTGATACCAGGGAAGCCATCAAGGAGCTGCAGTGAGGTGGGAGGGAGGCAACACAGGAGCAGTGCATGTGCAAAGGCCCTGGGGCTGGTGCTGGTTGCATCTGCTCCAGGAGCAGAAAGGACGCCTGAGGGTGTGAATGAGGAAGACTGTGGAGGTGGGTGGCACTGTTCCATGGGCCCAGAAGGCATTGGGTTGATCTGGGATGTTGGGATGCAGTGGCCTCCTAAGAAGCCACCAGAGCAGCTCCGGCAGGGAGGTGGCAGAGCAGTGGGTGCTTTGGCAGAAGGTGGGAGCAGTGAGCATAGGTGTTCAGGTCCCGAAGTGCTGCTGGGAGAGCCACATGCCTACATGGCTTCCCACAGCCTCTCTGCCCTTCGCCATCCTGACTCTGGTGAACACCCCATACAAGCGAGGATTCTACTGTGGAGATGACTCCATCCGGTACCCCTACCGTCCAGACACTATCACCCACGGGCTCATGGCTGGGGTGACTATCACAGGCACTGTCCTCCTTGTAAGGCAGGAAGGGCTTTGAAGGTGGGGGGCAAGGATGTGCCTGGAGAGATTAATGGAGATGGATAGGGGTTGGGGGGAATGGTGTGTGTGGGAGCCCCAGCTTTCCCCATGGGAGGACAGGCCAGGCCCTGGCCCTGTCCATTTTGGGTCTGCAGCTACTCCCTTGGCAGGTCTCAGCAGGTGAAGCCTACCTCGTCTACACAGACCGCCTCTACTCCCGCTCTGACTTCAACAACTATGTGGCTGCTGTCTACAAGGTGCTGGGGACCTTCATCTTCGGGGCAGCTGTGAGCCAGTCATTGACGGACCTGGCTAAGTACATGATTGGCCATCTGCGTCCAAACTTCCTGGCTGTCTGTGACCTGGACTGGAGTCGGGTCAATTGCTCTGTCTATGTGCAGCTGGACAAAGTGTGTAGAGGGAGTACGGCCAATGTCACTGAGGCCAGGTGAGTGCCAGGCCCAAGCGACGCTCTCCAGTACAATAGGGAGAAAGCCCGGGTGACAGAGAAAGCTGGTGAGCAGAGCCAGCAGGAGGTGGCTAGGGGTCTGGGAGGTGGAGACAGAGGTCCCAGGGGTGGTGCATCTGAGAGGGGAGAGGCACAGCTGGGGCTTCTAGGCACAGGCTCTCCTCCCTGCCACTCTGGCTGTGGGTTTCTGGTAAGGAATCATCTGTTGGGGTTGTCAGCATTGAGCCTCTCTTTCTTGATGCCTTTGAGAACGTCATTGACTTTGACTGTTGGTTATATGTCTCTGGTTCTCCCAAGTATTTTCTACTTGCAATTCCAGACTTCTTGGGTGTATAATTTGATGTTTTCCATGAACTTGGGAAAGCTTTTAGCACCATTTCTTCACATATGCTCTTTGCCCCGTCCCTCTCTCCTGGAGCCTGGCTGTGCATGCTAGGTGTAGCCAGTGTGATTGTGGCAACTTTGTTCCTCCTGATGGCATTTGGGTGCCCTAAGTTCACCTTACCTGTTTATACCTATTGGCTGTCAAGCCCTGTAGGGCTTTGTCACTTTTAATATTAGTTTTTGCGTCTGGAATTAGGCTACCTGTTAACCCCTTCCGACTTGGCAGATCTCTGGTGGGAGTTCTTTGTATCTCAGCCGTCCAGGCTTTTCAATGGCTGGTTTTAGTGTTTCCTTAAGAACAGCTTCTGTAGAATGGATCCCTCTCCTAGTGGCCACTTCCTTTTTCTTGTCTACCTGTCTCATAAATATTTCATTGTGTTTGTTGATGCTGTTTATGTAGCAGCTTTTCTTTTCTCTTTCTTCTCTTTTTGGCGGTATTGGGATTTAACTCAGGGCCTTGTGTTTGCTAGGCAGGTACTCTACCGCTTAGCCATACCTCCAGCCTGTTTTTGCTTTTGTTGTTTTTCTGGATAGGGTCTCATGGTTTTGCCCAGGCTGATCTTAGTTTTTCCTATCTGTGCTTCTTGTATAGCTGAAATGATAGGCATGCGCCATCCATCAGGCCTGGCTCGTTTGGTTGAAGATGGGTCTTGCTAACTTTTGGCCTGGGCTGATCTTGAACCATGGTCCTCGAGATTCTTTTGATCTTCACCTCCCGAGTAGCTGGAATTATAGGCAAGAGCTATACTTTACCACATAGTGGCTTTTCTGGGTGAATGTTGTGTAGTCTGTATTCCTACTCAAGTTAGTCATGAGGTTCTGCTGTTAGTGTGGTGGTCAGCCTGGGATCAGATGCAGATTTCTCCTTTTCTTGTTTCTTGGGTGCTGAGGATGTTGGAACCTGGGGCCTCAGCATGCTAGGCAAGTGCCGTACTACTGAGTCATAGCCCAGTCCTTAGCACCTCCTTAAACTCTTGGGGCTGGAGAAAAACTCCTAGAGTTACAGAAGAACTCCTCTGCCCTGGCCTTGTCCCATCTGCAGAGCCTGTGGTCAGTTCATAGGAAGGTTTGGGGCTGCCTGGCTCCCCTAGGCCTCATCCTTCTGAGAAGAGGCCTCAGCTGCTCTTCATGGCTTCAGGTAGCAGTGACTAGTGTCTTTGCATTAGGTGACATGACAGCCAGTCCTGAGAGTCATCAGCCATCCCAGCAGTGACTGTGGCTCTCTGTGGTGTGGCTGTGCCAAGTGTGTGGACTGCTGGCCTCGTCTGCTTCAGGACAGAGACTGGAGGGCATGAATGAGAGGACAGTGTGGAGGTGGGCCACGTGGCTTGGTGGCACTGGGGCCTCTTGACTGAGTGCCCTGCCTGTTGTAAGCTTCCTTTTGATTTGCAGAGCTGCCCCTCTGCAGCCTGCTTGCTGCCGATAGAGCTCTTTGCTTTGCCTCTCTGCTGTCTCTGACATCCTTTGCTAAACCTGGGATTTATGCAGACAGAAAGCATGGAGCTGCCTCAGTTTCCACAGATGGGAAATAGTTGTGGGAGGACAGTGGATGCAGAAGGGGCATCAGCTACTTGGGTGATGAATGGTCTGCCTGGGTTCTAATGGGCCTGGGTGTTGGCTGTGAGCCCCAGTCTGACACTGTTCTGTTGCCACAGGACTTGGAAGGGAATAAGGGCAACCTCATCTTGCTGGAATAAGCTGTGTGTGAAATCCCCTTGTGGTGGACATGGGCTGGGAGGCAGCAGAGAGGCCAGGCCTGAGAGGTTTGGAGGACAGAGGTGCCAAGAGAGCCACCTGGTCTCTTAGGGCAGGCCAGACTCTGAAGTGCAGAGAGTTTCGCCCTGCTGTTGTTCCCCACCTCCTGGACCCCACTGAGCCCAGTTGCCCTCTCCTTTCCTAGGCTGTTGTTCTATTCAGGACACTCCTCCTTCGGGATGTACTGCATGATGTTCTTGGTGGTGAGTTTTTCTGCTGACTTGCTTGCTGTGGAGCCCCAGCCAGGTCACGCCCCTTCCCTGAGTCTCAATCTCCCTGGCTGTGCAGTGAGTGTGGTGTGAGAGGAGGTGGTGCTGGGTAGTGCTCACGGCCAGCCTCACTGTGAGTCTTGATTCCCTCCCTAAGTGCACCCTGTCTAGAGGCCTGCAGGACCCTAGCCTACCCTAACCCTAACGCTCCCCCTGCACCCTATGCTGCCTGCTCTGTGTCCCTGAGGACCTACCTCTCCTGTTCCAGGCCCATTTTTCTCAGTGCCCATCTTGGCCCCTACCCTCTGTGTCACAGTCACACCCACCCCGTTCCCATTCTTCCCATTCTGCTCACTGTTCTACCCGCTGATCTTAACCCGCTCCTCTTCCCCAGGTCCGCTATGTCTCAGACTTCTTCAAATCCCGGCCTCCCCAGCCCTGCCAGGGTGATAAGGAGCTGGAGCGCAAGCCCAGCCTGTCATTGACACTGACACTTGGTGAGGCCGAGGCAAACCACTACGGGTATCCAGCCTCCTCCTCTTGACCTAGGATGCCAGCTGGTCCCTGGTTTCTAGTCAGGCAGTGTGGGCTGTGGACAGGCCCCATGGTCCTGGTTGATGCAAGTGACTGCTGGAACCCTGCACTGGACCAGGAATGTGGAGGTTTCTGTCCAGTTCAGAGTGTTTGGTGCGACCTGTCTTATAGCTCCTTCAGTGCCCCTCCTTTCGTGGGGTTTGGGAAAGCTCCCGGAGGGTGGATGGATGTTGCTTCTTTTGCAAGATGTGATGTGTGTATTTATAGGAAGACAGGGCACTACTGATGGTTCCAGAGCTCTGCTTTGCTCTGAGTGTCCCTCATTGCAGAGGGGGCTCCCTGTGGGGCATGTGGTCAACCCACTCCCTAGAGGGCCTTGAACAGAAGGGCCAGCCAGTAATAATGGGCCCTGGGGCTGCCTGCCTGCTGGAAGTTGGCCTTCCCTGGGCTGAGAATGCAGGTGTGAGTGATGGCACCACCACTGTGCTCTGCACAGTTTTGCACTTGGGTCTGCCTTGGAGCCTGTGGTTAGCTAGAAAGACCACACAGGATTTGGGTCTGAACTCCTTCCGATTCCTCTTCTTTATGCTTGCCAACCATCCAGATATCCTTGCCTGAGGCCTCTGAGTGCCTCCTCGCATGATGGGGACCTGCTCTTGGCCCTTCATGTGACAGGGATCTGTCCTCAGCTCTTCCTTACATGATAGGAACTGGCCCTCTGCCTCTCTTCACATGATGGGAATTCATACGATAGAGACCTGTCCTTGGCTTCTCTTCACATGATAGAGACCCTTGTCTCATAATGGGGAATTCTCAGCTCTTCTTCACAGAGGACTGGCCCTCATAGTTGCCCATCAGCAATGCAACATATATGTGCAGACCCTAGGGATCTAGGCCTTGTAGGAAGCCCCGGTCTATCCACTGTCCATGATCCTATGGGACTCACTAAAGCTGTTCCCTGTGGCACACACCCTGAGTCCTGATCGTCCTATCCACACAGACCCAAGCACCTGACCAGGCTTCTGAAGTGGGTCACTTTTTCAGAACTGTTAGGGGTTACCTTTTCAATGGGAGGGTTTCATAAATTTTTTTTATCAAATATCTTTTTGATGGGTGATTATTTTTAATTATTTTTAATTTCTGCTGATGTTTACTGAAGCTGTTGTGTGTGTTTACCAAGCCTTAGCAGGGTGATGGTAGCATTTGGGGGCAGAGATGCAGTCCAGATGCCCTGCACTGGGGCCAAGATGGAGTGACCTCCTAGCTCTCCATGACCTTCCCTGGGGGCTGGGGTTAATGGTGAACCAGACACTGCAGAGCGCCCAGGTGCTGAACATCAGAAAGTTGGCTTCCTAGATGGTGTCAGGCAGGTCTCTGGTGGGGAAAGCCCTGACAAAACTCCCTAGGGCCAGCGAGCTGGTCTATCAGGATTCTGGGAACTTATGGGGCTCATTGCATAGGAGGAAGAGTCCTGGCTCAGAATGTGGGCCTGTGTCTGGAAGGGGGAGTCTCCCTGCAGAGCCCTCAGGTCCTCAGATCAAGAAGCAGGTGAGGAAGGCAGGATGAGGGTGGCTCTCCAACACCTTCCTCTCCCAGCTGTGGTGCCTGGAAGGCCCTGGTTAGTCACTGGGACACCTGATGCCATCACCAGAGACACTCAAGAAGCTAGGAAGGGGATGATTGTCACTAGCGTCCTCAAGCCAAACAAATCTCAGCTGGCTTCCTTCTGGACTCAGAAACTGACTTTCTAACTATGAAAATAGTCTTCTTCAAATTTTCATAGACATTCTTCATCAAGGGCCTGGCTTTGAGCACTATGCAGCAAACATCCATTCCCTCCCCTAAATCCTTCTGATGACTCACTGATCTCTAGTAAATAAAAGGCTGCTCAATGAGAAAATGGACTTACGTTGTTCAGATGAGGGAAGAAAGTCTCATTTCTCGAACACAATGAGGAACTTACAGATCTCTGCTTGATGAAATTTTCGATGTGCTCCTAAACTTCTCTATCTATGCACTTGGACATTCTAATGCTGGCAAAGAACTCTTACCAGTTTAGAAATATCCTCATCCCTACCATCCCCAGGTGATGTCTGATCACCTGGCCTTTCTTCAACAAGAACTGTAGGGCCACTGTAGCCATAACCAGCCTCACCCCTGAGGTTCTTCCTTGGTCATTTCCTACCCATTGAAATCCTTCCACCCCACTGGCTGGAAAAATTCCTTCTGCTGTATTTGGAATTGAGCTTGATCTCTCCCCAACTTCAAGAGCCTATAACAATGGCCTTTTTACCTATCTTGATGGTCCTGAATAAAGTCCTTCTTCCCACGCTTTAAGTGTCTCTGGATAATTTTTTTTTCTCTAACACTGCAAGTGGAGGAACAACAAAGATTGCCAGTAGCTTGGAGAGACAAGGAAGGATTCTCCCCAACTGGTTTCTTAAGGAGCAGGTCTCTGCTGACGTCTGACTTCAGAATTCCAGCTCCAAGATGGCGAAAGAATGAATTTCTGCTTAAACCACACAGTGTGCGGTAGTACTAGAAAGTGCTTCCATGGTTGTCTTTGCACTAAAGATACCATTTGCTTCAGCCAACCCACCTCACCAATAACATCAACATTTAGAGGACTGCTCTGAATTGGAGAAATGTGAACTTGCACTAGGAATGGGTCAAGGGAAGTGGTCATAGCGCTTGGATGGCTGAATTGAAAGATCACAGAAGGTGGGGCTCAGATTAGGACAGGGGCAGGTATGAAGCTGGGAGAGACGGACTTGAGCACACCTCCCCTCTTCTGAGTCTGGCCTGTCTCATGAATTTTCTCAGGAGACCTAGAGTCCCATGGCTCCAAAGTGGGATGATGCCAACCGCCCAAAGAATGACCTAAATAAGTCCAGCCTGAATAAGAAAAGTGTATTAGTAGGGGTCACGTGTAGAGTAGTGGATGACTACAGAGGACTATATTGACTAGGCCTGGACTGTATCTCCCAAAGAACTATCACCTGGATTCTACCAAACCCAGAGGGTGCCAACTTTTGCCTACCAGGCTCCTATTTATGACTGAGTCTATAGCAGAAACCTGGACCTAGAGGGCCACCTACTGCCAAAATAGCAGGAGCAATTACAGGTTCTAGAGTCTGGGAGTTACATGCTTATGCATGTTCTGTCCTTGCTCTTCCCTGGGGCTTATCAGAGGGCTTGTTGTGCTGCAGTCTGGCATGCTAAACAATGAAATGGTGACCTGTTGCAAGATAAGAGCTACTCTGGTTGGGAGTTGGACCAGTCATACTACATCACACTTTGCTATCCTGTCTTGGGGATCTTCCAGTCTGGAGAGTCCTGTTCTCATCTCAGGAGTGGGCATCAGACCCAAGGCCACAGGCTGAGTCTTCTCCCCAGGCAGCAAGTTACATGCCCAATATTTGGGGGGCATTTTCCTCTCAGTACCTCTTACTGCTCAGCTTTTTCTTCTGAGGGAGCCTCAGCACCTTCCAGTCTGCTGGGATGGAAGGCAGGCCTGATTCCAGCCTGTTCAGGAATATAGGAGTAAGGGGCTGTAGCTTTTCTCCAGGCCAAAGGATGCCCCTCTACCCTCCCTGTGCTGTGCTGGGTCTTGACAGTACATGGATTTTAATAGGAAATGGCCACCACTTTTCTTCTTTTCCTATTCTTGAAAAGAGGAAGTGTTCATTTTTACATCTTCTCCGTAGAAGGAAGGTAAGAATTTAGGATTCCCCTAGAGGAAAGGGGTGCATCCATGCCCCAGTGGTACTCCCAAATGTGTATATGCATATACACACACAGCACATAGTACACACGTATCCTTGTTTGGCTTTCTCTTCTGAGGTTACAGAATTCAGAGGAATCAAGTGAGGAGCCAGGAGAAACCAAGGGATGAGCATGACAGCAAAAAGAAAGAGAAGAGGCCTTGTTTCCTAGGATAACAGGGATTCCCTTCCCTGACCCAACTGCCACAAATCCTAGGGTCTGACGAGATGCTGGGGTCTAATGGCACTGAAATAAGAGAAATGAGACCAAGCCATATATATTATGAATGAGATGGGCAAGGTTTCTTCCTGGGGGGATAGGAGAGAGCTTTAGATCAAGCTGGCCAACTTCAGCTCATTCAAGTTGATGGGAGAAGCAGTGAACAGCAGGAGGATCAGGCTCAACAGAGCAGCAGCTTTTATTTTCACAGTGACCTGAAGTCGGATAATTGTTCACTGGTCACAGACGGTTTTGTTTTGATTTGTTTTTTTGCTGTCCTGGGGTTTGAACTCAGGGCCTTGCTTACTAGGCAGACACTCTACCACTTGAGCCACACCCCAAGTCTACAGGCACAGGTTCTAAAGATTTTCTTGTTGTGTGCAAACATCTTGGCTTTATGCTTGGTGGGCTACCTGGGGTCAACGTTGCTCAGGGACTGATGAGATACTCTGGTTGCTGACCTCATCGCTATGCATAAAGTCCTGGCCTCATGTTTTGGTTGCAGCTGTAGGGTAAGGCTGAGGGACTGAGGATGTTTGGCCTATTGACAAACCATGAGGGTTGGGTAGAGGAAACAGCTCCTCCAACAGGCAATAGGCCAAGTTAACTCTGTATTAAAACCTTGAACAAAACACTCTTCCAATGATCAACTTGTCTACATGCCAAGCTGAGTAGAGTCTGACTCAAAGATCGAGGCAGTGTGAGAGTCTGAGTTCAGTGACCAGTTGACTGCCACCAAAACAAAACAAAACAAAACACAAAAACACTGTGTGCTGCACAAAGTACAGATTCAGTTTAATCAATTTGGAAAGGGCCACATAAGGGCTTCTACCCTTTTCTCCACTTGCCACAGTTGTCTATCATCTATTATATATCTGGCCAGGAGTATTTTTGTCAATATCATAGATTTACAATTTACTAATAATTTCTTAAAGTATACTATATTATTTTTCTGTTTTGTCTTTTCAAGAGTCAGGAAAGCTTTTGTCTGTTGTGATGACAGTATACTTAATGTGAAGACACGATGAGGGGACATGTGTGCAGGATGTATACTTTTGTCACACAGTTCATTGTAAGGCAGAGTATTTTGATTCTGATATTCTCAATTGTAAATTAAGCAGTAAATTAGTCATTTTCTATTTGATTAGACAAATAAGGCATAGAACCTTTTCTTTTTTTGTAAATCATTAGCTTCATGACTAGCTATATTGATAATAAAATTATTTATAAGTTCACCTAAATGTGGACATTGGAGAGTCTGGGCACCCAATAATCCCTTGTATTCCCTAAGAGGCAACTGTTTTCTCCCATGAAACACAGTTGTCACATCTAAACTAACTCAGGAACTGTGCTTCTGTTTCCTTCTCTATGTTCACCCTTCCTGCAGAGCAAGCTGACCTTCATTAGCCCTTTAAACTCTTCTGTTTTAGGAAAGCATCACGATGAGCCATTGCAGAGGACCAAAATAAAGACAAGTATTCTTTGGAACAAGTGAAATAAGTAATCTAGTCACAATGAGTCAATTTGTCTTTGCAACATATTTTTCAGAGTCATTCCTTTGAGAATGTTCAGTTGTGAGTTGAAATGGAATCTGTAAAATGCAAATTTCTTCTCTAAAGTGACCAGTATTTTAGAGAGAGAAATCTTTAGTCATAGCATAACAAAAAAATGGCAATAAGTTTATACATTATTACTTTAACATGAATCATATAAAAGAGATCTTGAGTTATATTTAATAATTTGCATTATTAAATTTTTTCAGTACTGGGGATTGAATCAGGGCCTGCACTTGCTAGACAAGCACTTTACCACTTTAACCATGCCCCCCAGTTCTTCTGGTTTTCTTTTTCAGGGAAGGTCGCATGATTTCATCTGGGCTGGCTTCAGATTATGATCCATCTAACTTTACCTTCTTAGTAGCTGGAATTACACCATTTCTGGCTTGTTTTTGAGATAGGGTCTCACTAACTTTTGCCAGAGCTGGTCTTGAACTCATGATCCTCCTACTTCTACCCCCAGTAGCTGGGATTTCAAACATGTACAAACACATGCAACTGCATTAATTTTTGGGTCATAATTGCTCTGCTTAACAATATCAATTACTGGCAACTGAAAAACCAAATCTTAAGGTTTACTTAAAATAGTTTCATATTTACACAGAAATTGTGAATAAAGCACATAGTTCCCATGTGGCTTCACCCTCTCCTCTATCAGTATTCTCATGATCGACAGCAAAGTTCTTAATGTTAAGTCTTGTAATAATGTAGAAATATGCATATGCTATCGTTGACTAACGTCCATGTTCTCTTTGGATTCCCTTAGTTCTCCCTTTTCCTGTTTGAAGAGGCCATCCAGAATCTCACAGGATACTCGGTCATCGTGTCTCTTCAGGCAGTTCTTAGTGGTAATGGTTTCTCTGACTGTCATTCTGATGACCATGACTGGGTTACGGTGGATGTGTCAGATGTCTTGTGGGTTGACCCCCTTGGGATTTTCTTGTCCATACCCTAAGTGTGAAGAAGGGAGTCTTCAGAGAACTCAGCAGGGGAAGTGTTAGAAAGTAATTCAAAATGACCATTCTTTCCCCTGGACCTCCAAGATGTGTGTCCACTAATTTAATGTCCACACTGTGGCCTTAGTACTAACACAGTATTCATAAATACTATTCTGGCTTCAAATACTAATATACCAGCTACACTATCACCTATATTACCTACATAGTGGTCTCCTAATGCTAATGTAATTTGTACTACCTTAGTGTATTTGAGGGTACTGTGTGGCCTCTGATAAAATTTAATATCCATATTGGGACCCTAAATTATTGTAATTTCCACACTGGGTCCTTTAAACCTAATACTGATATCCACAATACTTTGTCCATGTAATAGCCTCTAACTGCTTTTCTAATAAGAGGTAGAGAGCAGCCTTTACTACCTATGTAATGGCCACATAGTAGACTCGGAATATCAATAATTTTCACACAGTGGCTTTAATGCTAATATAATATCCACACAGTACCCTCTCATCTAATATCCATACCGTGGACTCTAGTGACATTCAGATATTTCTTACATGGGCAGCATTCTCTCAGCTTTGGCTGAACTGTGTTTGGGCCTCTGCAATGAAGACTGAAGTCCGTTTCTCTGGCATGTTATTCCCATGGATGTGTTAAAAAGTAATTGACTCCTCAATAATTTCAAATTTTGAAGAAACCTGCAATACTGGCACAAAGTATTCTTTATCCTTTCACTCCCATGCCTCAGTAATTATTGATTTTCTGCATTTGCAAGACCACACAAAACACTGTGATGTATTTTGCCTAGAGCAGAAACATTCCCAGGTAACCACCAGCTATCCTCAAAACAGGACCAATGTGGTTTTTTCCATGGTAATCCAGTCTAGGCCACTTTCCACTTACTACCTCCTGCACCTGGAAGAAAAGGTCTTTTTCCATGTAGATCTAGTTTCCTTTTTCTGGACTCCTTCTTGAGACTATCTCTCATATTCATGACCTTGACACCTGTAAAGTGCACACACAGTGTCTGTTTAGGTGCCAGTTTCCATTTCTTTGGGGTACAGATGTAGGACTGGTAGTGTTGAGCGTGTGGCAACTCTGTAACTCTGTTCTTAACTTTCTGAGGAAACACTGAGTGATTTCACACATAGGCTGTACCATTTTGTATTGCCATGGTAGTGTTTAAGGATTCCAATTTCTCCACATCCTTATTGACACTTGTTAATTATTTAGATTATATCTGTTCTAGTAGGAGTGAAGAGGGGACTGTCACTATGGTTTTAATTTGCATTTTCATAATGGCTGAGAGGTCAAGCATCTTTTCATGTGTTTGTAGGCAAAGTATGTATTCAAGTAATTTTAACTGAGTTTGTTGTTTTTTGGCCTGTCATTATAAAAGTTTTCATATTCCACGTAGCCGACTCTTACCAGATATTTGAAGTGCAAATTTTCTTCCATTTTTGTGGACTGTCGGGCCATAATATGAAATACACGTTTGGTCTCTGCCCGTTTCTGGCACTTAGCTCTTGAGCCTTGAATCTGTGAAGCGATGAGGTGACTCATCACTTGCACTTGGGCTCCTGGATGGTCCAGGGTGGCTGGCTGTGGGGGAGCCCACCATGTGGTCAGAGGTTGGAACTTCCTCTACACTACTAGGGAGGGGAGGATTGATGGAAGTTGATCTGATCACCAGTGACCAATGATTTAATTCATGAATCCATCATGGAGACACCACAGTAACCTGGAAAGGACAGGGTTTGTAGATCTTCCAAATTGTTGAACACTTGGAGGTGCTGGGAGGCTGGTGCCTGGGGAGGGAACAAAGCCCTACTCCTTACCCCTTTGCCACTTCCCTTTTCCCATGTGTCAAAAATCCCTATCACCTGGTAAATGTATAGCTGAAGCAGATGCAAGAGAAAAGAAATCGTAGAAGGAAAAGAACCCTTAATGAAATTTCACACTGCAGGGTTTAGCAGAAGCTACTGCAACCCTCAACAATCTCCTGTAGAAGTCTGAAACAAGTTCCCAAAACAAACAGGTTTGCATTAACTGTGAGGAAGGTTCATGGTGCAGTTTCTGCTAGGAAGCAAATCTATGATTAAAAAAAGAAACAAACAAGCAAACCACCACGCACATAGTTCTACAAAGAGTGACACTTTCTCAAGAAAAGTCTGATAGGCCCTTCAGGAGGGATTCCAGAAGAAAGTATTGGAATTCCCAGAAATGACATCTCCATGGTATTATTGACCCTGAAGACTTTTCCATTGAGACAGGTGGGGAGGTGGAAGACAGTTTTACTGATGATTCTGACCTTGTGTAAGCCTAGGCTAATGTATGTGTAGGTATCTTAAGAGTTTTTTTTTTCTCCTTTGAGACAGGGCCTTTCTGTATAATCCAAGCTGGTCTAAAACTCATAATTTTACTGCTTCAGCTTCCCAAGTGCTGGCTCTTTAGTTTTAAACAAAAGTTTACTTTTTTGTATAAAATAAAAAAAAAACAGGGAGAAGCATAAAAAATAAGGATACATGGAAGTATTTTATAGTGGTACAAGATACTGGTGTTTTAAGCTAAGTGGTATTACAAAAGTGAAAAAGGTTAACATTTTAAAGTTAAGAAGCAGAAAGTTTTATAAATGTAATTTCTTCTTGAAAAAGGTTAATTTTTACAAATTTAAATTTCGTGTAATTTAAGTCCACAGCAGTAGAATAATATCCTAGACCTTGGCACTCATTAGCTAATCACTCACTGACTCAATTCACTCAGAATAACATTTAGGCCTGTGAGCTCCACACAAGGTAAGGGCCCTTATGTACCATTGCTTATCTTTCATACCATATCCTTACTGTTCCTTTTTTTTGCATTTAATACACAAATATGTATCATTCTGTTATCACTACCTGCACTACTCAGTACAATAACAGGGTGCTGAAAGCTTTTCCACACTGTTTACATTTACAGAGCTTTTCTCCAGTATGAGTTCTCTCCTGTCTTCGAAGGGAATTGGAAGATCTAACAGTGTTTCCACATTGCTTACCCTCACAGGATTTTCCCCAGTATGACTTCTTTCATGTATTGAAAGGAGCCTTGAAATCTGAAGGTTTTACTACATTGTTTACATTTATAGGGTTCCTCCCCCCCCTTCTGAGTTCTTTCCTGTCTTAGAAAAGAACTGGAAGAATTAACAGCTTTGTTACAAATGACTGATCAGTCATTTAAAAATCTTTTCACATTAGGAAACTAAAGAAAGAACCTTACACTTTAGTAAACTAGCAGGAATAGAACAACTAGAGAATGAAATTGCAAACAAGAAATCAATGGAGAAAACAACGATCTCAACAGCTGGTTCTTAAAAATGTCAACAAAGCTGATAAAATGACAGTCAATACGGAAACATGAGAGGACTGAAAATTACTGATTGGAATGCAAGAGGGACCACCTTCAGTACTATGGATATTAAGAGAACCACAAAGAAAGATTGTGAACTAATCCATGATCACAAATTTTGTAACTTAGATTAAATGAACAGACGTAATAAGATAAAAAATATGAATAGGACTATATGTATGCAAAGAAAAGTGAGTCAATATGTAATATATATCCAGGAAAGGATGGACACGACCCAGCTGATTGCACTGGTAAATTTCTCTATACATGAAAGAAAGAATTGACATCACTTCAGTAGAATGTCTTACAGGAAATAAAAGCAGAGTAATCACTTCGTAATTCATCCTATGAGACCAGCATTACCCTACTATGACAACTCAACAAAGACATTACAGAAAAGTACAGACAGACAGATGCAAAATCCTCAACAAATATTAGGCAATTGGATTTTAAAGAATATTGAAATGTATTAAAACGTATTTCCAAGGGAGAGCTTGTGCTTACATATGCTTATATTACCTGGTTGATCCTCAGCACCCAAACAAAAAAATGTAAGGCAAAACAAAACAAAAAACCCAATTAATATAATTTATTCCATCCACAAGCTAAATGGCAAAAATCATATAACCATACCATGAATTGAACTATATCACAAGAGTTGAAAGCCTCTGAGAGCGAGAACGGTTAAGAAAAATAACTGTCTTTACCCATAAATGTCACACTTGTCTAGGTAGAAAATCCCAAGAACCAACAAAAACTTCAGGGAACTATTGAGATGTTACAGCAAACTTGTAGAATATGAGATTGCTATACAAAACTCCATCATTTCCTTCTATACCAGCAATGAAGAATGGGTATTAAATGAAAAACACAATCACTTTTGAAGCACCAAGAATAAAAGAGAGAAATTCTTATGTATAAATCTAAGACAAATCTTAGACAAAAGTCTAATGAAAAAAACCAAAGAGCCACATAAATGGACAGCTATTCCCTGATCATGGAGAGGAAACTTTGACATTGTTATGAGTTTTCAATTTGAACTATGGGTTCAACACTATTTCAATTTAAATCCCATCAAGTTATGTCTTCAACAACAGAGAAGTGATTCTAAAGGTTATAATGGAAAGGCACAAAAACCAGAATGGTCAAGCCCACTCTGAAAAGAAATAGTACACAAGACTGACAGGACCCGAAATTAAGAGTTACTATGAAAACTACAATAATGAGACAGTGTAGGATGTGGAAAAAAAATTAAGCAGATACAAACAGATCAGAATGGAAAACTCAGAAATGAACCCACCAAAATATAGTCAATTGATCTTTGACAAAGGAGCAAGGGAACCTCAACGATGAAAGTGTGGTCTTCTCAAGAAATGCTAGTGGACCACCTTGGAATCTTTTTGCAAAACAATGAAATTAGACACCGACTTTACAACTTTCAGAATATTAACTCGAAATGGATCATAAACCTGAATTCAAAATGCTGAGTTTAGAACTTCTGGAAGACAACACAGAGAAACTAGACGACCTTGAGTTTGGCGACGAGGTTTCAGGTGCCACACCACCAGCATGACCTGTGAATGAGAACCTGATCAAGAGGATTTCGGTGGAATTAAAACCTGACCTCGCCGCACATTCTGGGGAGATGTGGAGGTTTGGACGCGGGGCTGCCCAGAGAGGGGCTGGCTGAGGCCCAGGTCGCCGCGCAGGGTCAGGAACTGGTCCGCAAGCTGCGGGCGGGACCGAACCGACAGCGAGCTGACAGTCGCCCGCATGGGAGCTGATGCGGGAGGCCACGTCTGCCGGAGCCGGTCCTGCCGGTTCCACGCAGCTCGTTCTCCTCGCCTCAGGACACCGGCCCTAACGCTCCCATTTCCCGACTTTCCCCGGGTTCTCCTTACTGTCTGTGGTCAGTGGAGGTCCCAGCACCGCAAAGGCTGAGCGCCAGTCTTCTTCATCCGCTGCTGAGCCAAGATCACAAGCACTGCCAGAGCCAGAAAGGAAGATGCAGTGCGTGGAGATCCCGCCTCTCTCCCCTCAACTGATGCTCCCTATTGGACAGTTATGCAGTTCCGCCCTGCAGCCTGATTGGCTAGTGATCCAGGTCCCACCCACTACAACTTGAGTGACAGTGGACGTGACCCCTAGAGTGGTGACTAGAGCTGAAATGACAGGGAAAGAAAGCCACAGTACTTCCCAGCCAGGGCTTCGTCTCTAGGCAGACGTGGCACACCTTGAGGATAAGTGTGTTTAAAAAGAACTTGGTCCTGCCTTTCACAACGTGCACCACTGTCTTCTTTTACTCAGTGGGCACTTCCTGTCCTTTCTTCTGGGCACAGGGTTGCAAGTGGGAGCAATCGGTTTCATAATTAACGCAAACACAAATCTTTCATTTGCATAAGGGGCCTGCTGTGGTTGGTGCAGATATCCTTGCCACCTTCTGGCTATGTAAGCAGGCTGCTTCTGTCCCTTTGTGAGCGGCTGGGAGACACCCACCTGTGCTTCCTGCTCCTGGTGTTGCAAAATTCCCAGGAAAGACTTTCTCTTGAGTGGTCTTCCCTACTTTTGCTGAGAAGAGAACTGGTGGCAAGCGAAGTGGCAGCAGTGGCAGAAAGGAAGCAGCGCCAGCAGCAGGGCAACAATGGGAGCTGAGCGGCCCCAGTAGCAGTTGCCTCAGGCTGATCGCAGCTGAACATCCTGGGGAAACTGACAAGAGTGGGGGGAACTGTTGGGATCCCAGTGGAGAGACCTTTCCCACCAAAAGTCCCAGCCTGGGACACAGAAGTGCTGAAACCTGAGGGCCTTGGGCTGAACTCCAAGGCCTATACCTTATGCTGCCATTTTAGCTGTCAGTGGCTAGGATCACTGCCTCTGCCTGCAAATACTCAGGGATTCTCATCCAAGTGATAAAAAGTTCTGAAAGTGATCATGGTGGTGGTTATGCAGATCTTGAATGTACTAAGAGATGCTGGATTTTACACTTGGAGAACTGTGTAGTTTGTCAATTATATCTCAATAAACTTGCCTGTTAAGAAATCCAATGGTGGATTGTAGATATTTTAATTATCCATTGTGCACATAAATACTACACAGGATGAGTATTTCTATGCTTTACAATATGCTTAAAATGAAATTAATCTAACACTTAAGTAGTTTTAAGATAAGTATAATGGATTTTCTGTGAAACAGATACAAATTGATCCCTGGCAGTGTGGCTCTGTGGAGGAGCACTTGTGTAAGTAGCACATCAGTGTTTTCACAGAAACAGGAGATTTCTTCCATAAAAATAGGAGATTCTTTAGAGCATTGCTTTTCTCAAAAAGGAGGAAATGACATCTAAACTAGGGTTTCTGCTTTTGTCCTCATCTAGTAATGCATGTAATAAATAAGCTTCCACATTAATAAACAAGGATAAATTCACTGCCCCAAAATAGAACCTGTGTTGTTAGGAGCAATGGCTTTGACATCGTGGAAACCATCAACTCCAAGGAAAATATTAAAAATTTTTTCATTGGTTTTGGTTTATTTTTATTTATTTATTTATTTTTTTTGCGGCTTTGCATTTACTAGGCAACTCTCTACCACATGAGCCACAACCCAGCCTAAAACCTTTTTATTTGGGTGAGGCCCTTTTGAGTACCATCATTCAACTTCTGCAGACCAGTGGAGCTGAATTAATCACATTACCTTATGCAATGAGTCAGAGGGCTACCACCACGCCCCAGGATGTGTATTATGTATGTACACATATGGCTTAAAATCCCCAGTATTTCCCATGATGCATGCAGTTGGCTTTCAAACATATACACAGGAAATACATGCACAGAATACTTAAAAATTACTAAAGAAGATACCTCAGAATGCCTTTTCTGTAGTTCCATTTCCATCTCCTTTTCTTTGTAAAGGTAATTTGACAGACTTATCTTGAAGTGTTCTGGCTTCCTGTAGTTGTGCCAATTGCCTCTGAAGTTCATTTAGATTCTCTGAAGCCTAGAGATACATTTCATTAAATTTTGGACTCATTTATTTGCAAGGGTACAAATCTAAAATTTTAATTAATGACAGAATCTTAAAAAACAGAAACTGTGAAAACGAAGTGCAAACTAAAGCACAAAGTCCTTATTTTGGACTTGAATTGAAGGCCTCGTTCTTGGTAGGCAAGTGCTGTACCACTTGAGCCATGTCTTCAACATTTTTCTTTGAATTATTTTCAGATAACATCTCATCCTTTCTTGTGTGGGCTGGCCTTAGACAATGGTCCTCTTACTATGTCTCCTGAATAGTTAAGATTACAGGCAAGAAACACCACATCTGGGTTATTTATTGAGATGGGGTTTTGCTAACTTCTTTTTACCCTGAGGCTCCTCCCAATCTTTGCCTGGTGGATAACTGGAGTTGCAGATATGAATCCCCATATCTAGCCACACAAATAAATATCATTTATTCCATATGTATAATTCAAATTTTAACTTTCTAAATGATAACTACATTTTTCAATGAGCAAAAATAGTATTGAAGAATTTAGGCAGAAATAATATTGCATAATGCATGTTTTTATAAAACTTTTAACTATTTTTATTATAGGTTAGCTATCAAAGCTAGTTAGCCTATATTTGAATATTAAAAATGGCTAAATTAAATGTTAAACTCAGTTTGCCTTCCATTCCTTTATTCACAAAACATATACTAGTTGAATTTTGTGGCTCATGCTTATAATCCCAGCCGTTCAGGGGACAGACTTTGGGAGAAATGTAGTTCAAGACCAGCCAAGGCAAAAATTTAGTGAGAGCCCATCTTAATCATCAACCAAGCATTTTGGCCTGTGCCTGAGGTCCCAGCTACAAGGTGGGCACAGGTAGGAGAACCGCAGTTTTAGGCCACAGGTAGGAGAATCGCAGTTTTAGGCCAGCTCCTAACCAAAACACAAGACCTTATCCATAAAGAAAACAAAGGCAAAAAAGGGCTGGGCTGTGGCTCAAGTGATGGAAAGCATCTCTAGCAAGTGCAAGGCCCCAACTTCAAACCACAGTATTGCAAAAATAAAAATAGAAAACATAGACTGTGCATGTTAGAGAACAAGATTTATAGTGATTTTAGCTATAAAAGTCATCATTTATTTTTCAGGTAAGATAACATTCTGTTGCAAATCTATATAAAACAATAATATGACACGTTATAATGTTTGGTTTAAATGGAATGGTGGTCCCATAAGATTATATGGCCTAGCGATGTGGTACATGTGATAAGTGTGTGGAAGTTAATGTTTGTGATGTTTTCACAATGATAAAATTGTGAAAAAATTGCCAAACAACACATTTCTCATACCCTATCTCTTCTGGAACATGGCCACCTATATAAAGTCCAAGGAATATTATAAGTAATGTAATTGAAAGAAATTTGGAAATATGAGGTCTTTACCAAAGATTAATTTATGCTGTTTTAACTCTGTTCTTGCAGCCTTTATTTCCATATGACATATTCTAAGACTCATCTTGAGTCGTTTCATTTCAGCCTCACTATATTGCTTTGCTTTTGCACTTAATGGTTCTGTAATCTTTTCACACATGTGATGAACATTTCTTCTCTTCGTGGCTTCTCTTATGGAACATCTGGAAGGAAATATTTTTGTTTGAAAATGAAAAAGGTCATTGTGTGATCTGACTCTTCAGATGTTGGTTCTCATCCTAATATAATGTTTATATTACTCATGTTTTTAGTTTCACACTTCAAACTCTTCCAAAGGGCATACAAACTTTAAACAGAACATGAAAGAACTTTCTGTTAATTGCTGGATTTTGGTTATTGGTAATTCTGTCAAATTTTATGGACAAGGAACTTTGAAATTATTCACTAAACTAACAAGGTTAATATTGTCTTTTTATACAGTCATAACCACTCCTTCATCAAACCAGAGAATTTAAAGTTAACTATCTTTACAAGTTCCTTTATACAAAAAGATTATAAATTTACTAGAAATAAAATATATGTGCATGAACTATTATTGGTATCCCTCAAAATGATTTGTAATGTAAGATGTACCTTTAGACATTTCCACAAAACACATATCTGGACTCAAGACTAGGGTAAGGAGTCTAATATCTGTTATCACACATTTTATGTTCTTTTTGTAACATTTTGCCTTATTTTGTTGATTGTTATCTATTTTATGGACAATTTTAAAATCCCATTTGGAGTTTGACCGGAATTATTAATTCAATAGTAAAGAGTCCATGTTCTCTCAACAGATTTAAATTAATTTTATGCATACATGGGAGACATTGAATAAACTAATAAGCAATAAACTAATAAATAACATTTTAATTCATGCATGTTGAATGAGAATAAAACCACTGGGCATATCAGACTCAGAGGTAGAGGGCTGGCTAGCATGCGTGAGGCCCTGGATTTGACATCCAGCACCACTAATTTAAAAAGCTTTATAAATAAAAAAATAAATTTTTGATAAAAAGGCTATTTCTTACTCTGTTGGAAGACTTGTGGATGACCACAAATCTCCTTGAGAATATTTTAGAGGTATTGATGAAAAGACCTTGTTAAGTTCTCACACTATGAGTTGCATGCAGCTCTCTTTGTCTGCTTTTTTGTTTGGGAGATTTCCTTGTGCCTAGCAAGCACTGTGTCACTGAGCTATATTCCCAGCCCTTGCAATTTTTACTGGAATGTGGCCACACTCAGTCATTTCTTGTTTGTAACAGATGTTGGACCACCATGGCAGAGATCTTATGGTCCAAACCCTTAAATATTTCTGATGTGGCCTTTTAAAGAAAAATTTTGCCAGTGACTAGTTTAGTATATCACCAATCCTGTGAAGAAACCTTAATAGGTTTTACCAATATATTTAAATACTGATAGGACATGGCTCCCATGTACAATTCCTTAACAATGAATTTGGAGTCCAATATTTCAGCAGTCATGTATTTGGAATGAGAAACAAGTGGTAGTAATTTTCTTGGTCATGAGTAGAGTGCCAGGATAGCAGGTAGTTTTCTTTTAAATCTCACCAGAAGTTACAAGTATTCAAACAATTTTCATCACACTAGGTGCTTTAAATAGTTTTCAATAACAAAATAATCAATATACTGTAGATCTAACCTCAGTTTAAGTGTTTGCCTACTACATTATTTTATGAATACAATGATTAATCTATTTACTTACTGATGACTGTTTATACTATCTACAACTTCATGATAAAACAAAGCTATTTGTTTATATTACATATGTAATTAAATCATTGTGTGTTATATCTAATTATGATAAATGTCCATAGCATGTATGTAGATGTGTGGACAAGTCAGGTTTTCCTGCCCCAGAAGGATGCAATCACATGAGTGATGGGGTTAGACTAAAAGAATTATGTATTTGAAATTTCAATACATGCTACTAAGTTACCCTTCAAAAAGTATTTACCGACAGTGCATGAAGAAGCCTTTTCATCACATTTGCCAGGCCTCATTATTATTTGTAATGTTTATTAATATAATTGGAAATGATGATATGTCATTATTTACTTACATTTTTTGATATCCATGCCATTCTGCATATCTCTAGTAAAAGCATCAAATTAATGAGACATCAATATTAGACCAAATTATAATTTATTTCATAGGATGGTAGTGATTATCTACTGTTAAAGATAGCTATACTCTTACCGGTTGTGTTCTTCTTTCTTGTTTACAGGAGATTGCTGGATATGGGCTTCCCAATTCTGTCTTTGGGAAATCAGTCTCTCTTCAGCAGCAATGGCAGCATTAGCAGCGCCATCTTGTGGGATTTCTACCACTTCCTTTCCTTTACCTTTATGCTTCATTTTCTCTTTAATCTTCACCAAAAGTTTGATGCTAAGTAGTATTCAGTAAAAATAACTGTGTTGTTCTCATTCACTTTATCATTTAAACTAATTTAATTTTTCATGATTTTAGTTCATAACACATAGTTTATCTTAGTTTAATTTTGTCATTACAGGTCACTGCATATTTTGTAAATTCTGCTTAATTTCTGTTTAAGTGAAAGAAACAGCTTTTCAAAATTTCTAAACATTATTCTTCATTTTATGCCTTTATTTTCACTTCCTCTTTACTATACATCATTCTTACTCCGTATGTGATAGCAGAAATAAAAAGACACAAAGATGTCTTCTATCTTTACTACTGAATTTTACATTGAACAGTCAAATTTAGAAGAGGTATGATAGTGTGCACAAAGTTATTTATTTTCCTTACTGCCTTTTATAATCATTTTTCATTTGGATATTATGATATCAAAAAAGTGAAGATGCTCACTGAAATGTATGTAAACTGATTGTGTCTTAACATAAAAAAGGTCCTTTCTGGAATGTAACATTTTCTTTCAGTAGGCAGGGGTGTGTTTTGGTGACACTGTTCTTTTCCTCAATATAAACACTGATGTCACCAAAAGACCAGAGGGAAGAATTAAATCTGTTTTGGCCTTACTGCATGATAATATGAAACCACAAAATTTGAGCCATGAGGAATGACATCATTCAACAAGAACACAACTTAGTGACATCATTGTTTTATTGTTCAAATTTCAACCACTCGACCTTAAAACACGTATTTGATCTGACCGTCGTTATCATGTAAGGAAGCTACACAAAGGGAGGCACAAGTAGTATTCCCTCCAGGAAGGATGTTCAGGGTCTTCACCTCAAGAGAAAGGCTTCCTACAGAGTGCCAAACCCCTGCACGAAGTGATCAAAGATAAATATAAATGCTTTCTCCAAAGTAGCTGGCATTTTGGACCAAGGAGCAGGAGCTACACTCCATGCTTGTCCAAGTGTGGCTCTACTCTTGAGGAAAGTTCTGAGGCTCCATTCTGCTTTTCACATTACTAACCTGCATAGGATTTTTAGGTCCTCACTTCTCAAAAATGGGGCTGAGAGAGAGAGAGAGAGAGTGAGCAAGCAATGTGCCCCCAGGTGAGGTAAAGATACCATGACCCCACATGGAACTGGGAGACATGTAGTTAACTGGACACCACATGAAAGATTTACACCTTTTACTTTGGCCTGACTGAGTGGTAATATGAAACCTCCCATTGGCAGCCACTCAGAATAATCACTGTTTTAGCGAATACAGGTGTCACTACTAGTTCATAGTTATTAATTTCAATTGCCTAGTTACAAAAACTCAAATGTCTTCTTAACTTCCAACTTGTATGGTTATACAAACAAAAGAACATAGAATAGTCAGAATTTGTGGCCAGAATCCAATGGTAATATTAACTAGAAGCTATCAAGGATTCTAAAAATACCCTAAGTTTCATACTATTAAAATAATTTTAAAATAATTACTAATTATCCCATGTTGATCCTTTAGGGTAGTCTGAACAGTAATTTTGTTTGGGTCATGCTTCATTACTAAACATTTAAATGAAAGATTAAAATTTAAATAAATTTTAATTTATTGGTACATACCAATGGCAAGCTATTTTTAGTGGCATTTGTTTCTTGCCATCCCTTTTCTGTCACTTCTAAGTCTTGTTCTGTTGAGAAACTCATGACTTGTTAAAATGAACTACTAATAAGTTTGATAAAACAATAGACTTTATAGCAATATATAGAATTTGCTTATAAAAAGAAGCAGTAAAATTTTTATATTTGGTTTCCCAATTAAACATTTCAATTAGCCTTAATCTTTACCTGAATATTTCTACTTACTTATTTAGGAAATATTTGGAGTTATCCAGATTTTCAATATTTTACCTATATAGGCACTACATGTCACTAGATTCAAGACATCTTACATAATCATTAAACAATAATATCAAACATCTTACATAATCATCTCCCTATTCATGCACTTTACACAAATGAACTATCCATCTGAAACAAAATATTAAAGTCTCATAGAAATGAATAAATTCATAGTGCACAGCATTCTTCACCTCAAACTTGAAACTTTTAAATGACTAGGCACACATTTTCTTCTCCAAAATCACCACAACTTTTGATACTTGTTTCTGTGAATACCCTGTTCCTTACTTTTGAAATGTTTCCTTCCATTATTCTGGCAATTTTTCTTTTTTCAAAGACCCATCCTCATGATGGCTTTCTTCCCTTAGATGAAGAGGTCTGACTTTCCTTGATTCTACCTTGGAACTTTATTGATTTTTGTACTGTATCTTTACCTCTGGAACTGGGCATTATTTCTTTATATGTTTACCACTTTTGGTCCTAGAATGGAGGAGGCCATCCTCTGAATCATCTTTGTACAATAAGTATTTATTGGGATGAGGGCACATTACCAATGCTTATATTTAGTTATAAGATGGTTGGACATTTATGTTTTGAAGAGTGGTTCATGTTGACATTTTTAATGGAGATAGTTGAGTCTAGATGTGAGGGGAAGGTGGATAGAAGCACATGTGAATTAATGGAGAGAGATGATTTAGTGGAAGGAATCAGAGAGGTAGAAAGTGGTTCTCCAGAATTGAGGGAAGGTTTCTAGAAATTTAGGGTATAAAATTACCAGTGCCCAGTAGATAACATTTATTTATTTATTTAAAACATTTCCAACATGGCAGTCTATAATTTAATTAATTAATTAATTTTTTATTGTGTATTAATTTATTCATATGTGTATACATTGTTTGGGCCATCTCTCCCACCTGCCTCCAGCCCCTTCCCTGTCCCCCAACCCCCTTGCTTCTAGGCAGAACCTGTTCTGCCCTCTTCTCCAATTTTGTTGAAGAGAACACGTAGAAGTAATAAGAAAGACATAGCATTTTTGCTAGCTTGAGATAAAATTAGCTATACAGAGAGATTCCTAGCATTGCTTCCATGCACATGTGTATTACAACACAAATTGATTCATCTCTACCAGACCACTTCACTACTTCTTGGTCATCTTCCCATAGTGGCCTCTGTCAGTTTAAGATTACTATATTAGCTCCTCTACAGTGGGCACATCAAACACTTTAAAGTTTTAGGTTTCCTTCCCTTTCCCTATTCCTCCTTAGCATGTGCATTTTCCCCTTAGCATGTGACCCGTGTCCAATAATATTACTGCAATTGTTTTAATACAATTTTTGGCCTTCTGAGCCTGGTTAACTTTGCTTAAGATGATGCTCTCCAGTTACATCCATTTATTTGCAAATGACAAAATTTCATTCTTCTTTGTGGGTGAGTAAAATTCCATTGTGTATAAATACATTTTCTTAATCTGTTTGTCAGTAATGGGGCATCTTGGCTGTTTTCATAACTTGGCTACTGTGAACAGTGCTGCAATAAACATGGGTGTGCAGGTGCCTTTGGAATAACCTGTGTTGCATTCCTTTGGGTATGTCCCTAGGAGTGGGATTGCTGGATCATATGGCAGATCTATGCTTAGTTTTTAAAGAAGCCTCCATATTGTTTTCCAAAGTGGTTGTATAAACTTACATTCTCACCAACAGTGGTGAGGGTTCCTTTCCCCTGCATCCTCGCCAACATTTTTTGTTGGTGGTGTTTATGATGATAGCTATTCTAATAGGGGTGAAGTGGAGTCTTACTGTGGCTTTGATTTGCATTTCCGTTATGGCCAGGGATGGTGAGCATTTTTTCATGTGATTTTTGGCCATTGGATTTCTTACTTTGAAAAAGTTCTGTTTAGTTCAGTTGCCCACTTCTTTATTAGTTCATTGATTTTGGGGGAAGTTTAGTTTTTTTGAGTTCCCTATATATTCTGGTTATCAGTCCCTTGTCTGATGTACAGCCAGTGAATATTTCTCCCACTCTGTGGGTGGTCTCTTCAGTTTAGAGACCATTTTGTTGTGCAGAAGCCTTTTAGTTTCAGGTAGTCCCATTTGTCCATCCTTTCTCTTAGTTGCTGGGCTGCTGGAGTTCTATTGAGGAAGTCCTTGCCTATATCTATTGCTTCCAGAGTATTCCCTGCTCTTTCCTATACTAACTTCAGAGTTTTGGGTTTGATATTAAGGTCCTTAATCCACTTTGAGTTGATACTAGTACAGGGTGATAAGACATGGATCTGGTTTCAGTTTTCTGTGGTCAGATAACCACTTTTCCCAGCAACATTTGTTGAACTGCTTTCTATTCTCCAGTGTATATTTTTGGTACCTTTGTCAAAAATAAGACGAGTGTAACTGTGTGGAATCCTATCTGGGTTCTGTTTTCTGTTCCACTGATCTTCATACCTGTTTTTGTCCCAGTACCATGCTGTTTTTATTGCTATTACCCGTAATATACTTTGATGTTGGGTATTGTGATACCTCCAGCATTGCTCTTTTGCTGAGTGTTGCCTTGGCTATTCACAGTATCTTGTGTTTCCAAATGAACTTTTGGGTAGATTTTTCAGTCTCTGTGATGAATAAGTAGAAAACACTTAAATGAATAAATGTGAAAAACCTCGATCCATAGAGCATGGCACTCTTCTCAGTACTTGGCAAAACCTATCAATTGAGACGTACAATGAACTTCATGAACTTAATAAATTTCTGGTGCTGGTGGTTGCTTTTTTGGTTCTTTTTTTATTGAGTATCATGCTATAGTGATGTAAGTCACTTAGGTATTTTGTTTGGAATATCCTGGATCTTGCCTCTATCTAACTTATCATAAAGTATAGCTTCTGAAGAGCATGTTCAGGTTGGGGACTAATGAACAAATCACCCTCCTCCCTCCAAATAAGAAGAGGATGAATGAGAATGAGGAAAAAGAAACAAGAACAGAGACAGAGAACTCTTTTAAGGGGAGGTGACTTGGAGTTTAGAGCTTTAATTAACTACTCTATCAGGTATTGGAAACTTTTCTATAAAATTAAATGTGAATTCTACAGGGAAAATAAAAACCTACACATATTGTGTGACTTATGGTACCAGATCTAATTTCATGATTGATTCAGGGCATGGAAATAAGAGCTATATGAATGAGGAAAAACAGAAGATGCAGATAATCAATAGAATGATTGTTCAAAAAGAATAGAGGTGGAAATTCAATTTATGCTTATTTATGGTGCAGCATATAGGTGTGGTGTTTTATATGACTCCAAACTTCTGGGCTCAAGCTTATGTGTTGTCTTCACATTCTTTATAGATGAGATGACAGGCATGTGCCTTGGAGTACATTTAACATTGGAAAGATCTTAGATTTTCATAATGATCCTCTGGTAATCCCTGACATGTATAGGAAATCCAAACTAGGGATGTTCCAGTACTAAGACATAGAACATAAAGGCAGAAACATCATAGTTCAAGCTATAACTATATAGCATAAATATAAATTTATTTTATTTTATTTTTTATATTTGTACTGGGGATACATTGTGGCATTTCAAAAGTTCTTACAATATATCAAATATATCATACTTGAATTCACCCCCTCTATTATTCTCCTTTATTCTTCCTACCCCCATTCCTGGAATAGTTTCAATAGTTATCATTTTCCATTTACATACATGTGTACATAGTATTTGTACTATAATCATCCTCCTACATCCTTTCCACACCCCTCCACTTTCCACCTATAATAACTCTGTTCCACCCTCCTGATCTGTGACTTTGTAGAAGAAAAATAAAATGATATTTTTTGTTTGTTTAAGACAGCTATACAGGAAGTTTCCTTGTGACATTCCCATGTATAGATGTATTATAACCCAAATTGGTTCATCTCCTCTATTTTTCTCCTTTTTACCTTAATCCTCATTCTTATAGTGATTTCAATAGGCTTAAAAACATTCATTCTTGTACAGGAAGTATGTCAACCATATTCACCTTCTTAACATCCTTTTTTTTTTACCCTCTCTCTCACATATGTGATTTCCCCTCCGTGTGACCTGTTTTTCATAATACTGCTGTATTTGTATTAAGGTCTATATTTCACATATGAAAGAAAACACATGGCTTTTGGCCTTCTGAACCTGGCTAACTTCACTTAAGAGGATGTTCTCCAGTTCCAGCCATTTACCTGCAAATGACAAAATTTCATTCTTTGTGGCTGAATAAAATTCCATTGTGTATAAATACCACATTTTCTTAATCCATTTGTCAGTAGTGGGGCATCTTGGCTGTTTCCATAACATAGCTATTGAGACTACTGCTGCAATAAGCATGGGTACTTTTATTGTAACCTAACTTACATTTCTTTGGGTACATCCCTAAGAGTGGTATTGTTGGGTCATATGACAGTTCTATTCTTAGTTTTTTGAAGAACCTCCATACTGTTTTCCATAGTAGTTTTACTAATTTACATTCCCACCAGTAATGTATGAGGGTTTCTTTTTCCCTACTACCTCGCCAAAATTTGTTGTTGTGTTCTTGATGGTAGCTATTCTAACAGGAGTGAGGTGGAATCTTAATGTGGTTTTGATTTGCACTTCTTTTATGGCCAGGGATGGTGAGCTTTTCTTCATGTGCTTTTCTGGCCATTTGACTTCTTCCTTTGAAAAAATTCTGTTCAGTTCATTTGCCTATTTCTTCATTGATTCATTGATTTTTGGGGGGGGGGTGTTTAGTTTTTTGAGTTCCTTATATATTCTGGTTATTAATACCTTGTCAGATGTATAGCTGGCAAAGATTTTCTACCATTCTGTGGGCAGCCTCTTCAATTTGGTGACCATTTCTTTTGTTGTGAATAAGCTTTTTAATTTCATATAGTACCTTTTGTTGCTGAACCATTTGAGTTCTATTTGGAAAGTCATTGCCTATGCTTATTAAGTCCAGTGTATTCACTGCTCTGTCCTGCACTAGCTTTAAAGTTTCAGGTTTTGTATTAAGGTCCTTAATATACAGGGTGAAAGGCATGGATCAAGTTTGAGTTTTCTGCATGCAGATACCAAGTTTTCCCAGCAACATTCATTGAAGAGGCAGTTTTTCTCCACTGTATATTTTTGGCTCCTTTGTCCAAAATCAGGGGAGTTTAGCTGTGTGGACTCATATCTGGGTCTTCTATTCTGTTCCACTAGTCTGCATGTCTGTTTTTATGCCAGTATCATGCCAAGCTTATATTTGAAAAACTTATTAAGTTTGGAAATATCAGATAATGGATTAATATCCAGAATGTGCAAAGAGCTGAAAAACTTAAACAGCAAAAGAACAAATAATCCAGCTGCAAACTGAGTTGAACAGACAGTTCTCAGAACAAGTATAAAATGTCTAATAAGTGCATGAAGAAATGTCAGCATCCTTAGCCATGAAAGAAACAAATCAAAATGACACTGAGATTCTATCTCATGGTAGTTTGAATGACAAACATCAATAAAACAAATAATAATAATTGGTGGCCAGCATGTGGGGAAAAGGAACTCTGGTACTCTTGGTGGAAATGTAAATTAATAAATCCATACAGAAATTAGTACGATTTCCTACATTATGACTTTGCCATACTACTCTTGGGCATATTTCCAAAGAAGTGTGTAAATCAACATACAAAAGAGATATCTGCACACTTGTGTTTATAGCAGCACTGTTCATAATAGCCAAACTGTGGAATCACCCTGGTGTTCATCAACTGATGAATGGATAAAGAAAATGTGGTACATACACACAATTGAATGTTATCATGCACAAATAATAATGAAATTATGTCATTTGCCAGAAAACGGATGGAATGGGATACCACGTTGGATGAGATTAGTCAAGTTTAAAAAGCCAAATAAAACGTTTTCACCATGTGAAGTCTAGATGTAAAATGATGCAGATAATAATGATAATAATAAAATATGATAATAATTAGCAGTAATAATAACAATGTGACTTGAGTGTAAAAGGGGGACTGCCTGAGGGTGGTCAAGGAGGGGGAAAGGTAAGGGTATTGTGGTATGAAGGGGATGAAGTACATTACTTATATATATGTAAGGTAGCAGAAAGCAACCCATCAAAAACTGTTTGAATGAAAGTAGTAGGATAGATGGGCATAAAGAGGATATAACAGAGATGGTGAACTTTTTCAAGGTACATTGAATGCAGCTAAGGAATTCTCACAATGAATCCCTGATGTGATATTAATGTAGTTAAAAAATACAACAAAATAGCTGTAAAACCATATATCTGATGAAGAAGTCCGATTTTTCCACATCCTTGCTAAAAATTGACATTTTCCCCATTTAAATTAAAACCGTACTTGTAGATATGAAGATAATTCACATGAAGTACATAGCAGTTGTCTGATACTGAGTAGGAGCTCAGTCAAAATTAGCTATTTTATTCAGAAAACTCTCTTCAAACAGGGCAGTTGATACAGAGAACTTACTCTAGTAAGACTCTTATCCTTCCAACCAGTTTCAGGTATGCAGGCATACCTTGTTTTACTATATTTTATTTTATTGTGCTTTGCAAATATTTCCTTTTTTGATAAATTTAAGCTTGTGATAACACTGTATGGAACAAATCTATCATAGCCATTTTCCAAACAGTAAAGATAAATCATTAGTATTTTTAAAAGTTTTAAAATAAAAGTTTTTACTCTTAAGGTATGTGCACTTTTTTGGACATAATGCTATTGTATTACACTGAATTATAACTCACAATGGATCTCATTAGTGACACATTCAATTTAATCTATTGCTGAAACTTGACCACATGTTCAACTTACAACCTTTAATTTCTCTTATTCAATAGAATAAAATTCCATAGTACAATAGATTAACACATCACATCCTTTTGATATATACATATCAGTCAAACTATGTATCTTTATGCTACAAATAAACACCCTGGGAAATGACTATTTGAAATAAAATGTATTTCTCAACTTGCACTTGTCCACTTGCTACAGTTTCTTCTCTTTGATCAGCTTCCACAGATAAATGAGCAACACCATTCTTGGGAAAGTGATCAGAGATGCTCTGTTAACATTAGTGAAAGTAACAAGATTTGTAAAGTAGTTGTGATCACCTTTTTCTTAGATGTCGGAACTTTCTATTTTAGAAGTAATTAGATTTGAAAGTAAGGGAAGCTTGTTGAAAACCAAAGCTTTTAAATGAAGAACCTTATGTATGTTCACTAGGTCAAGTCTACCTTTTGACATCAGGTGACCACTGACTATGAAAACCAACCATGGTCATACATATGAAATTTATACAAAGATACAATCATAGCTGGGGTGGATTTCTCAGCAGTGAATTTAGTTCAGTCTATATAAATGAACATTGCAATCCCCACAATTTTAGGTGGCTATTGTAACAAATATATATTTGAACAAATACTTGTATTGAAACTTTCTATAATTCAGGATTAATCATCTAAAATACCTTCCAGTTTTAGCATGAAAATAAGATACTTAGCATGATGACAGCCTTCACAGTATTCCATGTTGATGATAAGCAAAACACATAGAATCTGTTCCATATGTTTCACAAGGGTTCAGAGACCTAAATACTATGGCTGAAACTTTTTCTGATAGGCAAATCATAAAATAAAATAAAAAGTTGTGTGGAAATTTTTTAGTTAAGCACAAATAATACCATGGAAAATTTCCATACAATATGCAACTCTTTCCCAAGTAGGAGAGAAATATAATAAAATAATAGATAGTTTTAGCAATAAGGGAAACAAAGAATATTTTTAAGTGTCTGACATGGAGCAGGGACTTATATTTTCTTTTCTAGGCAATATAACAAAAGTGATGAGTGTGGTGATGGCTATCTCTTTTCTTGCTTTCTGGTCACTAGGTGACTTCTAGGGTAGAATGATGAGCAGGAGGGCCCTCTATGAAGCCTATGGAGAATATTCCCATCCTAGATTTTCACTTGGTTGACAACCTCTCAACTTTTAGTTGGATGCTGAATTATCATACTCTGGAAACTCTCCTTGGAATACAGAATTCCACTCCCACACCATCTCCATCCTAACTACAAAATTTGACATTCTTATCTATTCTAAATACCACTGTTTTCTTCATAGGAAGCAGTTCCAGTGACTGATCATGGTTTGCTGTTAGCTTGTTTTTCTCTCCGTCACTACAGCTTTAGCATGCATCCTGTTTATTGACTACTTAATTGACTATCACTAGTAGATATTCAAATCCAGAAAGTTATTCAGTGTTAAAACACTTACAGCAAAATCAACAGGGGCCCATGCACCAATTACTGTATGCCTATAGGACAGGCCTATTAACATTTGTCTCCAAATTAGTAATTTATATTAGGCCATTCATTTATGGATATGACAGTAGAAGGTCAACTCCTAATATAAACATATGAAATACAGCAACTAATAGTTTTCATTATATTTACTGATTTCTTTCATTGGAATTATGATAAGATAGATACATTTCTTCTACCATGACACCAAAGACCTCATCCATGAAGTTATCTTTCTCTGACTATGCATTGTGTATTGTCAGATAACCCTATTCTATCCTTCAACCTATACACTGAAAGCAAACTTGACACCACACACAAGCCATATACCCTTACTTTGTCACAAAGTACTCTGTGGTAATTCGGAACCACAAATGAGGAGACAAGCAGAATGACTACTCTTTAATGAGAATCCAGTGGCCATCACTGATAGGTGGTTGCTGATTTCCACCTCTTAGTACCTCTTAGAAATAAGACTCAAATTTGGTCTTAACCTTTTCTCATGTAATGTGTTTATACAAAGAACAGCACAAACAACATTCAGAATATTGTGGCCACAAACCCAATGATCCTATTAGCTATAAACCACCAAACATTCTAATATTGTTCTTAGTGTCTAAACAAGTTAATATAATTTAAAATTATATGCTACTTATGACCTATTGATTCTTTGGTATTATATAAAATGCAATTTCATTTGGCTTATGCTATATCATTAAACAAAATAAAAGAATATTAAAGGAGAAGTTAAAATTTAAATATTACACATACTATTTGCTGGTTTTTATTGCTGACTTCACTCATTTCTTGCTCTTCATCTGTAGTCACTATTATGTATGGCTCTGAGGAGAAATCAATAGCTCTCATTAAAAAACTAATGAAATGATAGTATTTATAGCAATAGAATCTTCATAAAGTTAGCATTAAGATGTGTATACTTATTATAACAGATCTGACTTCATGAAATTATGTGAGTTAACCTCACATAAATAAGAACACACTTAAGAAGCATGTAATCTACAGGTTGTCATCTAAAAAGAATATAAGTGCATATTTGTTTTGTAATTTTTAATTGAAGCATCTGGGTAAGCTGCTAAATATGGTCCCCAAATTCTGGGCCCAACGGTTCCCCTTGCCTATACCTCCTTTTCAACTGAGATTATAGGCATGTGCCTTGCAGCCCAGCTGTCAAATAAGAATATTTTGCACTGGAAATACGTTATTTATCCTCAGGTAATCTGTAACATGGGCAGGGACTCTAAATTGGGGACCTCAGGACAGTAAGACACAAAGGTAGAAATACCTCACTTAAAGGTTATGTTTTAGAAACTAATTATTAAGTCACCAAATGCCAATTTTAAAATATCAGTGTTGACGTTGACATTGACATTTGAATTACTGATCTTAAATGCTTGCATAAATTTTAGCATAAAAGCTATTAATGACAAGACTTTCGGCCTTTGACATTTTAACGTGGCGCTCTGAAAAATAACTTGTATTCCAAGACTTACCTGATTTGAGTGATCATATATCCATTTTTGCTAATGACTTGGGTTGAATAAATCTTTCTTTTCAACAGTAGGCTGGATGGGTTTTAGTACAAGATATTTAAGGATTATTATATATTTCATGCAATATGGAGTTAATACTCCAGGATAAAATGCTAATGCTATTACTTTCCTCACTTCATATATCCTAGGAAATTCTAAAAAGCCAAAGAGACATGCAATCATTTATATGCAAATATGACAAAGGCCACAATACATTCATTCAGAGTTAGTGTGAAACCCAGTTCTCATGGTTAGCTTTGTAAGTGATCACTTTAATTTTTGGTTTGGGGGAACTTTTGTGTCTTTTACTTCGAATTTTCTCATTAAGACAGCAGTGAGTTAGAAATATGCTAATGAAAAATAAGAATATGGCTTTAATTTCACCTTACAGTTTCAAACTGAGACCATGATTCCAGTGCAAAGAACTGAAATATAAAAAGCACATATACAAATGTGACCATGCTGATTGGTGTAGAGAAACACAATTTCAAATTAGAACTGAAAATCATAACCCTGAGAGAACACTTCAAGTGTCAATGCCGACATTAGAATGGAGCATCAATGAATCACTTCAAAAACACTTCCAAACACTATACTACATTAACTTGTCATTGTTCTTTAATGTGTCCTGTGAAAACTATTCAGATAAATGCATAAATCCACTTCTTATCAAAGGAACGTTTGTGTCCTGTGAGAAGGTATATGAGCTGTATCTAGAAATAATGCATTAAAAGCATTTGGTACTGGAATATGCCTACAAAAATAAAATTAAAATGATCTTCACAGATTTAATAGTTATTAACTATCCCATTCATTTCAAATCAAGCCAGGTTAATAAAAGCCACAGATTTCTACTGAAACAATGGACTCCTAATGTATTTTCATTTTTGCTTATCGTGTTTTTTATAACAACTTATTACACAACAGCTAAAGCTTTATATTGAAATCTCATCCAAATAACAACAATGAAAAACACAAATCTTTGATGCCTGATAGCTAGGTGAAAGACATGCTAGGAAGAAAAGCAAAAATGTGTCTCTTCCTTTGGTTCCTCATCGGACAATATTTCTTTGCTTATAACCTTGCTTCTCAGGGCATGGTTGGATGTTCAGCAGCATCTGCGTGATCTCTGAACTTAATACACATGCAGATTCTTATTGAGAACTTGCATTTGAACATGGTCTTCAAAGGCAGTACATATCAGAGTTTGAGAATCCCTGTTGAATACAGAGTACACTTCCAAATTCTGTTACTTTTAACTTTTCTTTTTGGATTCTTGCCTATAGTCTTTCTCTATATGTTCATCTAAACTGAAACAGCATTAAACTCAGAAGTTTTCTAATGACTATTATCTGGCCTTAGCTTTCATGGTCTCTACTTAACTAATCACATGTTTCCTTTGTTCCTATTCTCTAATTTGACTGTATGATCCTATGGTGTAAAGCAGATACACTTCATGCAATATTAACTTATATGCATTTATTTTTGGCCATGCAAGTTTATATTTGGCTTTGGTTTGAAAAATGTTTCTTTGAAAAATGATCAGAAACTTAATTATTACTGCCTTTCCAACCCTGAAGAAGACAAGAAGTTTGAGACTCTTCTGTTCTACTTTTAGGACAACTCTTGGTTCTAGAAAGTCAATTTATATTCTCCCCACTATTCTCATACCTTGCCCTTCATTCATGAAATATTCTGTGGTGTCCCACTGTATGCCATAGACACCTCCCCCCTTTTCCCTGATTTCCTTGATTCAGCACCTTTATTTGTCTTCATTCTCGTCACCTCTCCCAATCCTTGTTTCTTAATATTCTTAAGGTGTTAGAATAGCTTCAACTGTAACTCATAGTGAAACTCCTTCAGTGACACTCTCAATTTAACCTGTTACTGAAATTTGATCACATATACAATTTAAAAGTTAAATAATATGATAGTTCTTATACTAATAGAATATGTTCATAAATAAGCAGTAAAATATGTTTGATTACATCAGATCTAATTTCATGACTATTATGGCCACTGGATTAGTAACTACATAATGAAAACACACATAAAATACCAATAATCTAGAGATTGTTTGTCCAAGAACAATACAAACAGAAGATAACATCTGTGTATGTTGGTAAAGGTGGCCTCACACTTCTGGACTCAAGGAAGCCTTTTGCTTCCACCTTCTTTGTAACTGAGATTTCAGGCATGTACCTTAGAGTCAAGCTCTCCAATAAGCACTTTCACTATTAGAATTTTTTTATTAGGATACATTTGTTAGACAGGAGTGGGGGGATTCATATTGACAATTCCGAATAGATCCAATAAGCATTTTTTGACATTGAAAAAAATTTTAACTCCTCGTGTAATCCCTAGAATGGACAAGGAATCCAATTTGGGAACCTTACTGTAATAAGACATAAAAGTAAAAACCTGTCAGCTCAAGCTTATGCTTTAAAAGCTCAGTAAACACATAAAATGAATTTTGAAACATCAACGCCAACATTGACATTGCATTGTTCATCTCCATTTAGCATAAAATCAGTTAGTAACGAGAAGTTCTTGAGCTTTCCAAGTATTTTAGAAGGATTTTCTTCATAGTAATGTGTAGTGAAAATTTACCTGATTGGAATATTCCTACATCCTCCCATTCTCATGCCTTCATTCGAACAGAATCTTTCTTTTCAACAATATGCTGGATAGGTTTTGAAAGAAGATATTTAAAGATTATCATATATTTCATACGATATTGAGTTAATAATACAAAATAAAATATTAATGTCATTACCTTCCTGGTATGATACATCCTAGGAGATTCTAGAAAGCCAAAGACGCATACAATCAGTTATATGTAAGAATGAGAAAGGCCACCATGCATGGGTACTGAGAAACACAATACCCATGGTTAGCTTTGTAAGTGGTTACATTTAATCTAGCTTTAGGTTTTTTTATTTTTGCATGTTTTGTATTCCTTTTACTCATTAAGACAGCAACGAGTCAGAATTTGCCATAGAAAAAAATGCACATGGCTTTAATTACACCTGAATTTAAGGTTTTCAAAGGGAGATCATGTCCCCAGTGCACATAACTGAAACATAAAAGGCACAAAATACCAACGTGACTATGCTGAGTGATGGAGACAAATGTGATTTCAAATCAGAAGAAAAAATTTTATTCCAACTTTCAAAGCTCATGGTAAAATGGAACAGCATTACACTTTTAATAAAACCTTTCAGAAACACTTACAGCACTGTACATTGTTATTCAATGTGTCCTGTGACATTGGAAGTATAGGGAATCATAATTATTCATATTAATGTATAATGTCTTATTGAAGAAAGTTTTCTGAACTAATCAGCTTGAATATATATATATATATATATATATATAGTAGTTCTTGAAAATATTTCTTTCCCTATATATACATGTGGGCTAGTGCTCTGAATGGAATTCTTTCTTCCTCTAGTTTATACATTTTAAATTTCTTGAGCCACTCATGTAAGAAGATATATGTACCACATCTAGCAAATAATGTGATGTGTTAAAAGTATTTGGTATTACAACATGATGAACAAAAATTCAAAAAGGATATTCACATGATTATTAGATATTAGCAACCTAATTCACTTCCAACCAAGGTAAGGAACAGTTACAAGGCTAATATTCAAGCAATGGACCCTCTAGTGTCTTTTCTTTCCACATTCACATTGCCTTTGTCTGTCTTGTTGCATCTCAAGGATTTTTACCAAATGGATATCTTGTTGAAACATTAACTATGTTTCAAGACCAGCCAAAGCTTCTAATTTGAAATAAATCCCATCTGAATAACCAACACCAATAAAACACACAAATTTGATTCCTGATAGAGAGTATAGAAATAAATTTCTGTAGTCAATCCATTTTCTGGACTTTCTGTTTCTTCCAATCATTTAGAGGCAGCAATAATCTACTCTTTGTTGAGAATGGAAAGCTACTGAGGGCATCTGAAGTATGTTCTCTTGACTGTCCTGATCGTGAACTCAAAATGTCACTAGTGAACTTTACTTTTGCCTTCTTCTTTTCTCCATGATAATTGCTCCTCATGAGTAAATAATCTCTGGTTCTATCATCCTTACCCTTTCCATTTTGCATACTCTTCATGGTTTATTCCAACTACTTCCTCTTTATTAAGCCATTGAATCTTAAAACCAAAGATGAATAAAATTTGAGAACCATATAGGCCCACTTAGAATTACAAAGGAAAAAACTATCCCGAGTTGATATTTATCATTCAAAAGTCTTATTGTTATCCAATGACTGTATTGGATAACATTTCTTTGAAGTGAATTCTATACCCTTGCTACTCAGGGCAAGTTTGGAGGACCATCAACATCTGCATGACCTCTGAACTTATTGCACATGCATTATTTCACAGATTCTAAATCAGAAGATGCATTTTAAAATGGTCCTCAACAGGTGGTTCCTTGATGTTTGAGAATCTCTGTTGAATATAGAGTACATTTCCAAATTCTTTTACCTTAACTTTTCTTCTAGGATTCTTGCCTATATTTCCTCTCTATCCCTTCACCCATATTGAAACAACTAAACATACAAGCCTTCTCATGACTTCTCACCTAACCTTAGTCATATTTGTTTCTTTGTTTCAATTTTATAATTCTGGCCAACAAGACATTATAGTGTCAAGTACCTACAGTTAGTGTGATACTCACTTATATGGATGTGTGTTTGTCCACATAGATTTATGTTTGTCTTTGATTGAAACATGGCCCTGAATAGTTAAATATTTTAATCCCTAAGGCCTTCCCAACAGTGAGGAGTCAAGAGGAGTGGGAATATTTTCAACTACTTTTGGGCAATTCTTGGGTCTAGATTGTAAATTTATATTCTTCACACAATTCCCATACCTTGTCCTTCCTTTCCAAAGAATGTCTTCATTTTCTCACTGTATGTCCTACATATCTGCCTCATTTTCCCTGATTTAATTCCTTGACTCTGTACTTATCTTACTATTCTTTCCTTGTGCCTTGTTTCTTAATATTCCCATGAGTCACAAAAAAGTGAATTATAACTCATAAGTGGAACTCTTTTAGTGACATTCTCAATTTAACCTGTTGCTAAACTTGATCACATATACAACTTCACAACTTTTTACTTTTCTTTCTGTGTATATTTAATCGATAATTTTTTTCAGATATCAGAATGAGCTAATCTTACTGTATTAAATAAAACGCTGTGAAATCACTTTCAAAAAATAAATTCCATATTTCTTACCTTTCAATTGTTTATTTGCCACATTTTCTTCCCTTTTTTCTGTATTCCTTGATAAATGAGCATCTTTGGAAGATGCTCAGAGATAGTCTGTTAAAATTGGTTCAAGAAATGAGTTGCATAGAGATTTTTTCATCACTTTTTAGAAATTATTTGAATTCATTATTAAAAAATTAGACTTACTATGAGAAAAAGTATGGATGCAAGATGAGAAGGTTTTAATAGCTCAAGTCTACTTTTTAATACTATTAGGTGACTGAATGTGTAAGCCAATCATGGAAGTCCTGAGTAAACATATTAATAGACAGAATCATAGCTGATGGCCAATATTACAACTAGGAATTTACTTCAGAATTCCTAAATCTACTTTGCATCCCCCACTATATTCAGAGAGAACATTTGTAACAAACACAAGTTCCTACTTTTACTCTTTCTGTAAGACAGCATCAATCATTTAGAATACTTTTAAGGACAGAAATTGTCTCAGTATCAAAAGATACATAGCATGATAAGAGACTTCATAATATGCTATGTAGAGGAGAAGCAGAACATTGTAGACTCTGCTTTGTTTAGGTACATAATGGCTTATAAATCTAAGTGAGTTTTTATTGCTTGGTGTTTACTGGATTTTCTGTTCTAAGTCCATGGCATAATTCCTAATCTGGTGTACTTAGGGTCTAAATAACTAGAACTCACTGGACACACAATAGCAGAAATCATTTAAAATCTCATCAGCAAGGTCTCAAGCACTAAGGCATGATATTCCTGGAGGACATTTCCATGAACAGGTTCCTGAAACTTGCCACACTCCAAATTAGAAATCTATGTGTCCCTTCCAACTTTTGCATAGTTATTGTCACTGCTGCCATTTCAATATTCTTAAGTACAACATAATGTCCTTTATATCTGTTAAATCATTGAACACTCCTAGGATCATTTTGTGTTATAAAGTACACATATTTTAGATGGCACCAAATGGCTTGACCTTCCTAAACTCATTTCTTCACTACACAAATCTAACAGGTAAACATTGTACCATCTTGAAGGTCCAATACCCTCCCAGATACTCAAATAGCTTAAATATTCTTTCCAAAATCCCATAGGCACTATGAGTAAACCAGGATCCTAATAATTATTTTACCTTCAACTAACATTCCAGCAACACTGTGCAGCAGCTCCTATATCTAAGAGATCTGGCCATTCCTATCTCTTTCCAGATTAATCACCTTTGACTAGGTCATCCTTTTACTAATGTTACCATAAACCTGTCTTCCATAAATACTCAAATTCTTTAATTTTCGAAAAATGATTTCTGCTCATTAAAGCATCACAGCCCTAAAATGTTATTACAGTCCCATGTACTTGCAATTCTTCATGCTTTCCCGTTCTCAGGCCATCCACAGAGATCTATACTTGACAATACAAGTTTAGAAGATTGAAATTCTTGAGGATCCATTGTCTTAATAGGCAGTGGGGTTGATTATTTGATCCCATCCTCTCCCTCTACAAAGGCACTGAGGTCAAGAAGAGACCACAAGGAACAACTAAAACTTTAACCTTGGCACTGCACACTGGTAATCAGAAACTATAAATTTTAGTCATTGGGAATGATCACATTTTAATATGAATGTATTCAGGTTCAAAACTGTTACATCATTCATAATTTTTACTGCTTAGTCATAAGACTCAAATTTTATGGCACAGTACCTCTTATCATGTAAAAAGTTTAGACAAATGGATCCCAAATTAAAAATCACACAATTTTTGCCACAACACCAAGATTTCTTTGAGTTACAAGTTATTGTCAATTTTAACAACACTCTGACCCATATAAATAGCTAAAATTCTTTTGAAGTGAAAAATTAAATTATGATGTATAGATTCTATAGTGTAGTCAGATAGGTAATCTCATTTTGTGTAGCAATATTTGAAGAAAAGAAAAAAATATTAAATGGAACATTAAAATTTAATTTCTTATGTACCAATGACCAGTGATTTTTCCAGTCATCATGCCTTTTTTTGCTGTTCCTCTGATGGGTCTGGTTCTGTGAATAAATACATGTTAAAATAAAATAATTAGAACAGTTTGATGAAATAAGCAGTCTTTTATGATGGTAGAAACTGGTTAAAATATCAGTGATAATAAAGTTGTGTTTTTATATTCACAATTAAGAATTTCAATTAAGCCAGGCACTGGTGGCTCACACTTGAAATCCTAGCTGCTCATGAGCAGTGGTTCAAAGCCAGCCCTGGCAAATTGTTCACAAGACACTGTCTCAAAAAAATCCCATGACAAAAAAGGGGCTGGTGGAATGCGGAGTGGTTCAAGGTGTAGATCATGAGTTCAAGTCCCAATACCCCCCCTGCAAAAAAAAAACCAATTATGCATAATCTTTAGCTGAATATTTACTTCTTTACGAAATACTTTTAATTATCCAAAACGCCAACGCTTGACTTGGAGCAAATATAGACGTTGCCAGGTTTAAGATATACAAATATTTCAAAGAGTTGATCCAAGATGGCGACTAGAGTGCAGAAGCAGACAGCATGAGCTCCGTAAATCAAAAATTTTGCTGAGAGGATGGAGCCATACTTGGCAGAAAAAAAACACCAAGAAGAATTAAAACTTTGACACCCTGAACCCTCAGCCTGTACAAAGCTTCTCCATGCCACGTTACACTGAGAAAACAGGAGGGCTCCTGCACCGCTGGCTCTGAACCTGCTTGGGAGACATCCAGCAGACCAACAGGTGGGCAAATAAGCAGCATGTGGCACTCCCACACCCACCCTGGGATAAACCAGCATAGCCCTTGGACAGACTGACCTCCCCGGCCTGCAAAAAGAAAAAAAACACACATGAAAAAAATGCTCACCATCCCTGGCCATAAAGGAAATGCAAATCAAAACTGCATTAAGATCCACCTCACCCCTGTTAGGGTAGCTACCACCAAAAACACCACCACCAACAAATGTTGGCAAGAATGTGGGGAAAAAGGAATCCTCATACACTGCTGCTGGGAATGTAAGCTAGTTCAACCATTCTCAAAACAAAACGGTGGTTTCTTAAAAAACTAAACATGTATCTGCCATATGACCCAGCAATCCCACTCCTAGGCGTATACCCAAAGGAATGTGACTCAAGTTATTCCAAAGGCACCTGCACACCCATGTTTATTGCAGCACTATTCACAGTAGCCAAGCTATGGAAACAGCCAAGATGCCCCACTACTGATGAATGAATCTAGAAAATGTGGTGTTTATACACAATGGCATTTTCCTCTGCAACAAAGAAGAATGAAATTTTGTCATTTGCAAATAAATGGATAGAACTGGAGTGAAGCGAAGTTAGCCAGGCTCAGAAGGCCAAAAATTGTATGTCCGCCCTCATAAGCAGATTATCGACCTAAAACAAATGCAGTGATATTATTGGACATGGGTCACACACTAAGGGGAGAACACGCAGAGGAAGAATAGAGAAAGGGAAGGAAACCCAAAACTTGAATGTGGTTGATGTGCTTACTGAAGAGGAGTGAATAAAGTAATCTGAAACTGGCAGAGACCACTATGGGAAGGGGACCAGGAAGTAGTGAGGTGGTCTGGCAGAGACGAACCAGTGTGGGTTTCAATGCATAAGAGCATGGAAGCAATGCTAGGAATCTCTCTGTAGAGCTATCTTCATCTCAAACTAGAAAAACCACTATGTCTTTCTTATTATCTTTTATGTTTTCTCCTCCACAAAATTGGAGAAGAGGAGGGTAGAAGAGTTTCTGCCTGGAAGCAAGGTGGGTGGGAGAGGAGGTGGAAGGTGGTCCAAACAATGTATTTGCAATGTAATTGCAAGTATTTGCTTGCCATTGTTGTCATACACTGTGATACAGATTCTGTTAAAGACACCATTTTCTGTCAGTCTGATAACACTCAGTTAGGGTTATGGCCATTGTGCATTTGCCTAAAATGCTGTAAGCCTGAGTTCAATACGTGAGACCACCTTAAAAGTTATTACCTTTTAAAAAATATATTCAGAGAACCAATGATTACTTTGTATGATAGGAAAAAGTACTCACTTTCATATTGGAGACAAATATCACAGTAACAGAATTTAGTGTTATTGACTAAAATGAAGAATTTGGAAGTGCATAAAGAGTACTATTTTAAGTTTGAACTTTGGTTAAGAAATAACTAATAAAGTCGTTTAATAGTTTCTCTTGTTTTAGTGGCACAAATCATGATTTAGAGATACACATAGCTATATGTAATAATACCCACTAATTGCAATTTATTTACTCTAGAATTAAATTTAAAAATCCATGTTCATAATAAGTCCAATCCACTATAATGTGACTAATGAGATGTATGCAGCACACTAGCATTGAAAATATTTTTCTTATTTATAAAAAGATAAATAGGGGATATATTTCATTTCCAAAATATAACACACACCAAACAGCTATTGATTTGTAAATCACTCTCTTTGATGGAGAACTCACTTCTGAGCTCCAAACTTGCATAGTTAATAGCTTTTTAAATACCTCTCCCTTGGTTGGCAGAATGTCTAGTTCTATTCATTTCTGTCTGGTCTTCTCACCCTCCCTTCCTTCTTCCCTCTCTCCCTCCTTCCCTTCCTTCTTTCCTTCCTCCCTTGCTTCCCTCCTCACAATTTCTTTCATAAAGCACTGCTTGAGTCATAGAAATTACTTTCAACAAGAAATAGCAAATGCAAATGACACTCTGATAATATTCTCATTAATTCAAGCTGAGCTTTATTGTCAGCCACCTATTTCCTGTAATTTCCATTAAATCAATATTTCCCAACAACTTCATCCCCTAAATACCTGCCAAGTCTATTTTGCCAAATCAGTTCAGTGCATCATTTTGTAGGTCCTCTTCAGGAGTTCCTAAGAAATCTCCCTGTTCCCTAGCCCTTTACAACTTCCATTTATCTCTACAAAGCTTCTAGAATCACCACCAGATATGCAAATTTGCATAATAATGCAATTCACTTGTTTGAACTCCTCAGAGGTGCTGCCCAGACACAACTGGTTGAGGTATATAAAATGTAATGGCTGCTTGAATTTTCTTTTGACATCTAGTATGCCTATGTCATTTTCCTCCTGAAGGTTACAGAAGAACACAAATTATTTCTTCTAGCTTTTCTTAGGGAGCATAGATATAGCTCATCTAAAATGATTAAGAGGTGGCTTTACAATGTTAAGTCTGCTTCCTCGGGGGGTAAGTGATTTTTCCAAATTTTGTGAAAAAGGAGAGATAGAGTTGAATTAGATTAAATACAATATACTAACAATTTCTGTTACATGAGTCATAAGCCATTTATTATTGGAAGTGCATGGTGTGTTAACAGATCTTGGCATATCAAAAGAACCTGAAAGAATTACCCAAGGAGCTCATTCTAAAAATGTGAAATTTATTTCAAATTTATCATTTTAATATAAATGTGTGTATACATTTTAGTAATTACATAAAGAGTGAATTTTTAGCAAACTATTTTTACTATATTGATAACTTTAGTTTATTGGATTTACATATGTTGTTTAAGTACTTAGAGATCTTGTCCTATCAAATTTATAAATTTGTTCAATTAAGAATCAATTATCAGTTTAAAATAAAATCAAGCCTAATAAATACAGCTTTAAAGCTTAAAGAAAAATAATGAAATAAGCCCAAAATACAGCAAATCTTTTTGTAATAATTATCTACATGTAAATATCAATCAGAAAATTATAAAGTGATTTATTGTGTATATAAAATATATTGATTTACATAAGTGTATTGGTTATATATACATATGTATATAACATTTTACTTGATTTTTAGATTAAATTTTAAAGTAAAAGCAAAACATGGCTTTTAAATCTATAATCTTGATTCTCTTAAAAGCCAAGCAATTATTTTATGCCAAAAGCTGCAGTCCTTTCATTCAATAATTCCTATTCATAACCAAATGTATAAAAATTGTAAGTTATTTCACAATAAATGAAACTATCACATATGCCTGACAAATTTATATTTTTATGTTATAATTCTTTTTTATGCTGTTGTTTAATAGGTGTTAAATTTTTTATTATGTCTCAATATAACAAAGTATTTCCTATTTGCTAATTCTTAGAGAAAGTTGTTTCTCTTATTTAATCAGTTCCCAAAACTCTAGCTGTTTTGAGCATAAAGGCAGAATTTACAAGATTAGAAAATGATCTGATGTGTTCACCCCCACAATATAATTGGAATAATAATTGGGATTTGGTTTTCTTGCTACTGGGACTTGCTTCTGGGATTGCTTCTCTATTTCCTTAATGAGTAAAGTTTAATGGATTATTTAGCCTTGTGTGCCATGCCTTCAATCTAACTGTATTAAAATCTTACTTCGTTGAATGTCATTAGAACATGAAATAGTTTTGTGAAAAAAATGTGTAATCTCTGATTTACAACATCTTGAAGCACTTTTATTTACACTTTTATTTTCTTTATCTCCAGATCATGAGTATTCCGATAAATTGCCTACTTATCTCATTCTGTAAAAAGTTGAAAACTTTGTTCCCAATGTATAGCTTTTATTCAGCTTACAGAAAGAAACTTAAATCATCTCTGTCATGGATACTAATGTTCAATTAAGAAGAATCAATTTGAAATAACACAGATTCCTTGATCTTATACATAGGTCATCCTTCACTAAACTAGATCATGACTGCATTACTAGATACCTAGTATGTCTTCCCCCAAAAGACATTTTGTTCTCTTTATTTTCTTCTTGCTGCCCACCAGACTTTCCCTTTCCTACAAATGTAACAACTTCAGCTTTTGCTCTCTTTATGATATGACAGGGCATGAAACAATGATGCAGGTGGACTTATGTTACTGGAGAGATGATGTATAAAGAGGAATGAGCAAAGAGACAGATGAGAAGAAGCTGGAAAGGTCAATGAGAGAAGTAGTTTGTCAAGGTCCCTATTATAGGCTGAAGAGGGGGAGAAAGAACAGGGATAGGAAGAGTTAGAGCAAGAAGGAAAGAAAGTCAATACTGTCAAGCCCTGGCTGCTATGTCTTCTGTTTTGCAGGACCATCTTCTAGGAAGCCATGTAAACTAAGGTTTTGTCATGATGTCCTTGCTACAGTTGGATTGTTGTCTCCTCCAAAATAAGTGTTGAAACTGAATCTCCAGTTCAACAGAATTAAGAGCCAGGGCTTTGGGGGAAAGTAGTAAGTCACAAGAGCTCCATCCTTTTATAAAAGAAACTTCAGAAAGGGTCTTCACAACCTCTTTTGCCCTTCCACCTCTACTATGTGAAGATGTAAGAACAAGGCACTACTTGAGAAGCAGAGAAAGCCAGCCCTCTCCAGGCGCCAATCTTGCCAGTACCTTGATCTTGGACTTCCTAGTATCAGAATTATGAGAAATAAATGTCTATTCTGCATAAATTACCCAGTCTGTGGTATTTTGGTATAGTGGCACAAATAGAATAAAACAAGGCTTTTAGGAAGTGAAAGAAATAACACATCCACCTTTAGCATCTCTTATTTATGAAGGTTTGGCTTATGGTATATTAATTCACCCAGAATTCATCATTGTGCAAGGACTCAGTCTTTCATCCCTGGGACTTACTCTGCCTCACTGTCAATAACAAAACCTTTCTGCAGAAGGTGGATGTGTGGAATAGGAGGAGTGAGTGCTGCACTCTTGTACTGTGAGAGTTGAATTTGTCCAGAATTGATAAATGTTGTCTCAGAGGCCAGCCATTAAAAAATTAACACAGAGAATTCCAAGAAGGCGGCTAGAGGGAGGAAGCAGAAAGCGAGCCTCCTATAGTGAAATCTTGGAGAGACGCTGGAGACACACTTTGCAGGCATAATCACCGAGAAAAGGCATAACTTTCACCCCTCCACATCTCCAGCCGGCGCAGAGAATCTCCACTTCACGTTAAACGGAGAACCGAGGAGGCCCCCGGGGCCGCCAGTGGCCGGCGCCCATACGGCTTGGGAAGACGCGGACCAGGTGAGCTTCACGGTACCGCGGTTCCCCCACAGACAAGCCTGGGCCAGAGCAGCATAGCCCCCTGGACAGACTGACCTCCACCCAGGAAAAAAAGAGAAACTGAGTACTAAGCAATAAGAACAGTTAAGACACGCTGGAAAGAGGGTGGGGCGCCCTGAGCGCTGAAGATTGGGGGAAGGGAATCCTTCCCGGGACTGTAAATAAACAAGCCGGGCGGGCCGGAGAGGCTCTGGCGGGAGCGGGGCGCACCAGCAACCAGGAGCGGGACGCTTGTGAGAGGAGGGAAGACCCACTTCCCACGTGAACTGTAAATAAACACGCAGGCCTGACAACGCTGGGCAGTGTCACCTTTCCCAGTGCTTGGAAAGGGGAAAGCCTGTGGCAGAGGCCTCCGCACAGGAGAACTCTGAGCAAACAAAGCCTGTGGGACCAGGTGAGTGCTAGCTCACCCCAGAGATCTGCATAAATAACGCCTCCAGCTACAGGCTGAGAGCAGCAGGCAGGCAAGCCACAGTTGCAGATACCACTCTCAGAACTGCCTCCAGACGCTTTTTTTTCTTTTTCTCCCTACCTTTGATGAGAGAACAACCGAATTACACCTGCAAGCTGAAAAACTTACTGAAACTGTATTGCATTTGAACTGGGGACACTTGGGGGGGCTTTTTTTTTTTTTCTCTGTGTGTGTGAGTGTAGTTTTGTTCTACTTTATGCATCCCCTTTGATGAGACAACTACAGAACAACATCTGAGGCACCAACTCCAGGACTGGAGATTGAGACGGACATCCAAATTATTAAGACTGAAATTGCATTGCATATAAACTTGGAAGTTTTTTGGTTTTTTGTTTTGTTTTTTTTTTTTAATTTTCTATTTTCCATTTTATTTTAATTCATTTTTATAAATAGATATTACTTTCATATACTTATTTTTTATTTTTTTTTATCTTTGATTTTCAATCCTCTCTCTGTCACTCTATTGTCTGTTCAGCTTACTGTCGATTAGTACACTAACACTCCCTGTTTATACCTTTGAAAATCTCTTGTCTGATACCTTGTTCTGCTTTCTCCCTCTAGTCTGTATATTTGTTTTCCCCTTTTCTTTAACTTCTTGCTTTCCATCTCAGCTCACTCTTCCATTCTCAATATTACCATTGTTATTATTACAAGCTAGAAAATACTTAATTACACACAGTACAGGGACAGTAAAAACACCAAGGACAATGACAGGAAGACAGAAAAAACAAGGAAACCAGTTTCCCCACAGCAAAAAATTAGTACAGGAACCAGAGGGGAATGAAGAGAACAGAAACTCAGAGCCAGACTCCAACAAAATGAAGATAAACTATGCCAAAGGACCCAATGAAGCCTACAAGAATAATTTAAAAGAAGACATACTACAAGTACTCAATGAGAATTTTATAGAGATGATACTGGATAGGGTCAACCAAAATGTACAGGAGACACTCAAGAAATTCCAAGACAATAAAAATAGAGAATTTGAAAAAGCAAAAGAGGAAATAAAGGAAACCATAGAAGCACTGCATAAACACCAAAGTGAAAGAGAGAACACAATGAATAAATGGATAAATGAACTCAGGACAAAAATAGACAACAATAAAGAAGAAAACAGCCAGGATATGGAAAACCTCAGAAAAAAGAACGAAACAGAACTGCAAAACAAAACGGAAGGCCAATCCAGCAGAATAGAACAAACAGAAGACAGAATCTCAGAACTTGAAGATGAAATGGTAATTAAAGGAAAAACCGAAGAACTATTAATTAAACAACTCAAGACCTGTGAAAAGAAAATGCAAGAACTCACTGACTCCATCAAAAGACCAAACTTGAGAATCATGGGCATCGAAGAAGGAGAAGAGGTGCAAGCGAAGGGAATGCGTAATATATTCAACAAAATAATAACGGAAAATTTCCCAAATCTAGAGAAAGATATTCCCATACAAATGCAAGAGGCCTCCAGGACACCAAACAGACCAGATCAAAATAGAACTACTCCACGACATATCATCATTAAAACAACAAGTTCAGAAACTAAGGAAAGAATATTGAAGGCTGCAAGAGAGAAAAAACAAGTAACATACAAAGGTAAACCCATCAAAATCACAGCAGACTTCTCAACAGAAACATTAAAAGCAAGAAGAGCGTGGGGTGAGATCTTCCGGGCACTGAATGAAAATAACTTCAACCCCAGGATACTCTACCCAGCAAAGCTATCATTCAAAATAGATGGAGCAATAAAAGTCTTCCATGATAAGCAGAAACTAAAACAATATGTGACCACAAAGCCACCATTACAAAAGATTCTGCAAGGGATCCTGCACACAGAAAGTGACACCCAACTTAACCATGAAAAGGCAGGCAGCACCAAACCACAGGATAAGAAAAAGCAAGACAGTAGAGAGTAACATCAAGTTAGGTACACACAATCAAACCTTCAAACAACTAAGATAACTAAATGGCAGGAATCACCACATACCTATCAGTACTAACACTTAATGTTAATGGACTTAATTCACCCATCAAAAGACACCATTTGACAAAATGGATTAAAAAAGAAGATCCAACAATTTGTTGCTTACAGGAGACTCATCTCACCGACAGAAATAAGCATATGCTTAGGATGAAAGGCTGGAAGAAGATTTACCAAGCCAATGGCCCCCGAAAACAAGCAGGAGTAGCAATACTTATCTCTGACAAAGTAGACTTCAAACCTACATTGATCAAACGAGATAAAGAAGGACATTCCATACTAATAAAAGGGGAAATAGACCAAAAGGAAATAATAATCATCAATCTGTACGCACCCAATGTCAACGCACCCAATTTCATCAAACATACCCTGAAAGACCTAAAAGCATATATAAACGCCAACACAGTGGTTGTGGGAGACTTTAACACTCCATTATCATCAATAGATAGGTCATCCAAACAAAAACTCAATAAAGAAATCCAAGTTCTAAAATATGCAATAGATCAAGTGGACCTAGTAGATGTCTACAGAACATTTCATCCAACCTCTACACAATATACATTCTTCTCAGCAGCCCATGGAACCTTCTCCAAAATAGATCATATCCTAGGGCACAAAGCAAGCCTCAGCAAATATAAGAAAATAGAAATAATACCATGCATACTATCTGACCACAATGCAGTAAAAGTAGAACTCAACAACAAAAGTAAAGACAAAAAACATGCAAACAGCTGGAAACTAAATAACTCATTACTTAATGAAGAGTGGATCATCGATGAAATAAAAGAGGAAATTAAAAAGTTCCTGGAAGTCAATGAAAATGAAAACACAACCTACCGGAACCTATGGGACACAGCTAAGGCAGTCTTGAGAGGAAAGTTTATAGCCATGAGTGCATATATTAAAAAGATTGAAAGATCCCAAATCAATGACCTAATGATACATCTCAAACTCCTAGAAAAACAAGAACAAGCAAATCCCAAAACAAATAGAAGGAGAGAAATAATAAAAATAAGAGCTGAAATCAACGAAATAGAAACCAAAAAAACCATACAAAGAATTAATGAAACAAAAAGTTGGTTCTTTGAAAAAATAAACAAGATCGATAGACCCCTGGCAAACCTGACTAAAATGAGGAGAGAAAAAACCCAAATTAGTAGAATCAGGAATGCAAAAGGGGAGATAACAACAAACACCATGGAGGTCCAGGAAATCATCAGAGACTACTTTGAGAACCTATATTCAAATAAATTTGAAAATCTAAAAGAAATGGACAGATTTCTAGATACATATGATCATCCAAAACTGAACCAAGAGGAAATTAATCACCTGAATAGACCTATAACACAAAATGAAATTGAAGCAGCAATCAAGAGTCTCCCGAAAAAGAAAAGTCCAGGACCTGATGGATTCTCTGCTGAATTCTATCAGACCTTTAAAGAAGAACTGATATCAACCCTCCTTAAACTGTTCCATGAAATAGAAAGGGAAGGAAAACTGCCAAACACATTTTATCAAGCCACTATTACACTTATCCCTAAACCAGGCAAAGACACCTCCAAAAAGGAGAACTATAGGCCAATCTCCTTAATGAACATTGATGCAAAAATCCTCAACAAAATAATGGCAAATCGAATTCAGCAACACATCAAAAAGATTATTCACCACGACCAGGTAGGCTTCATCCCAGGGATGCAGGGGTGGTTCAACATACGAAAATCAATAAACGTAATAAATCACATTAACAGAAGCAAAGACAAAAACCACTTGATCATCTCAATAGATGCAGAAAAAGCCTTTGATAAGATCCAACATCATTTCATGATAAAAGCTCTAAGAAAACTAGGAATAGAAGGAAAGTTCCTCAACATTATAAAAGCTATATATGACAAACCTACAGCCAGCATTATACTTAACGGAGAAAAATTAAAACCATTCCCTCTAAAATCAGGAACCAGACAAGGATGCCCACTATCTGCACTCCTATTCAACATAGTACTGGAATTCCTAGCCAGAGTAATTAGGCAAGAAGAAGGAATAAAAGGAATACAAATAGGTAAAGAAACTGTCAAAATATCCCTATTTGCAGACGACATGATCCTATACCTTAAAGACCCAAAAAACTCTACTCAGAAGCTTCTAGACATCATCAATAGCTATAGCAAGGTAGCAGGATATAAAATCAACATAGAAAAAACATTAGCATTTCTATACACTAACAATGAGCAAACGGAAAAAGAATGTATGAAAACAATTCCATTTACAATAGCCTCAAAAAAAATCAAATACCTAGGTGTAAACCTAACAAAAGATGTGAAAGACCTCTACAAGGAAAACTATACACTTCTGAAGAAAGAGATTGAGGAAGACTATAGAAAGTGGAGAGATCTCCCATGCTCATGGATTGGTAGAATCAACATAGTAAAAATGTCGATACTCCCCAAAGTAATCTACATGTTTAATGCAATTCCCATCAAAATTCCAATGACATTCATTAAAGAGATTGAAAAATCTACTGTGAAATTTATATGGAAACACAAGAGGCCACGAATAGCCAAGGCAATACTCAGTCAAAAGAACAATGCAGGAGGTATCACGATACCTGACTTCAAACTATATTACAAAGCAATAACAATAAAAACAGCATGGTACTGGCACAAAAACAGACGTGAAGACCAGTGGAACAGAATAGAGGATCCAGATATGAAGCCACACAACTATGAGCAACTTATCTTTGACAAAGGAGCTAAAAATATAAGATGGAGAAATAGCAGCCTCTTCAACAAAAACTGCTGGGAAAACTGGTTAGCAGTCTGCAAAAAACTGAAACTAGACCCATGTATATCACCCTATACCAAGATTAACTCAAAATGGATCAAGGATCTTAATATCAGACCCCAAACTCTTAAGTTGATACAAGAAAGAGTAGGAAATACTCTGGAGTTAGTAGGTATAGGCCAGAACTTTCTCAATGAAACCCCAGCAGCACAGCAGCTAAGAGATAGCATAGATAAATGGGACCTCATAAAACTAAAAAGCTTCTGTTCATCAAAAGAAATGGTCTCTAAACTGAAGAGAACACCCACAGAGTGGGAGAAAATATTTGCCAATTATACATCAGACAAAGGACTGATAACCAGAATATACAGGGAACTTAAAAAACTAAATTCTCCCAAAACTAATGAACCAATAAAGAAATGGGCATGTGAACTAAACAGAACTTTCTCAAAAGAAGAAATTCAAATGGCCAGAAAACACATGAAAAAATGCTCACCATCTCTAGCAATAAAGGAAATGCAAATTAAAACCACACTAAGATTCCACCTCACCCCTGTTAGAATAGCCATCATCAGCAACACCACCAACAACAGGTGTTGGTGAGGATGCGGGGAAAAAGGAACCCTCTTACACTGTTGTTGGGAATGTAGACTAGTACAACCACTCTGGAAAAAAATTTGGAGGCTACTTAAAAAGCTGGACATCGATCTACCATTTGATCCAGCAATACCACTCTTGGGGATATACCCAAAAGACTGTTACTCCAGAGGCACCTGCACATCCATGTTTATTGCGGCACTATTCACAATAGCCAAGTTATGGAAACAGCCAAGATGCCCCAGCACTGACGAATGGATTAAGAAAATGTGGTATCTATACACAATGGAATTTTATGCAGCCATGAAGAAGAACGAAATGTTATCATTCGCTGGTAAATGGATGGAATTGGAGAACATCATTCTGAGTGAGGTTAGCCTGGCTCAAAAGACCAAAAATCGTATGTTCTCCCTCATATGAGGACATTAGATCAAGGGCAAACACAACAAGGGGATTGGACTATGAGCACATGATAAAAGCTTTAGCACACAAGGGAGGGGTGAGGATAGGTAAGACACCTAAAAAACTAGCTAGCATTTGTTGCCCTTAATGCAGAGAAACTAAAGCAGATACCTTAAAGCAACTGAGGCCAATAGGAAAAGGGGACCAGGAACTAGAGAAAAGGTTAGATCAAAAAGAATTAACCTAGAAGGTAACACCCACGCACAGGAAATCAATGTGAGTCAATGCCCTGTATAGCTATCCTTATCTCAACCAGCAAAACCCCTTGTTCCTTCCTATTATTGCTTATACTCTCTCTACAACAAAATTAGAGATAAGGGCAAAATAGTTTCTGCGGGGTATTGAGGGGGGGAGCGGGAGGGGGTGGAGTGGGTGGTAAGGGAGGGGGTGGGGGCAAGGGGGAGTAATGAACCAAGCCTTGTATGCACATATGAATAATAAAAGAAAAATGAAAAAAAAAAAAAACATTACCTATATCTGAGTTTGGCTGGGCACACTTATGATCCCGGCACTCAGGGGGCTGAGGCAGGACAATCTCAAGTATGAGGTCAGCCTGGGAAACAGATGAGATCCTGTCTAAACAAAGAAGAAGAAGAAAAAGTAAATGCTGGCCATGTATTAGACCATGAAGACAGTTTTAATTTTTAATTGTCTTGAAGCTAGCAATCTTATAAGCTGTCTTCCTTGACAAAAGTGCAATAAAACTAAAACTAATCCTGAAAAAAAAAATTAACAGAAATGCAACATCTTGCTTTCTACCATGGAGCTCTCTTCCTGACCGCTCCCATGCTCTCCAACCCAGTCTCAGCTGTTGTAAGGAAAATGATGGTTAAGAGGAGTTAGAATCTAGGAGACTTTTCTCCAAGGGGGACTGAAGGCACAAGCCTATTTGCTTACATAATAAAACTTTCCAAGTTAGGTCTCCAATTAGTACAGAACTTAAAATTTCAACTCAAACAGAATAAAAGTGATTAATAAACAACTCCTTTTGCTCTTTTCTGGGTTTATTTTCCACATCTTGATTATCTCCTAACATATCAGGTACTTACTTAGTCTTCTTTTAAAAAGATTGAGACGGTCTTACTAGGTTGCCCAGAGTGGTTTCACTCTGGGACATCCTCCTGCCTCAGTCTCCCACATGGCAGGGACCACAATGCACAGTTTGCCTAATCTTGTAAAATTTATATTTATCCCCCTAGAGTGTAAATTCTATTAAGAAAGAATTTTAGTTTTTCTTCTTTGCAGTGAATTCAGCTTCTAGGAGACATATTGGAGACATTTCATATATTTAAATTTAGGAATACAAGAGTGAATAAATGAATATGGGTTTGACCAAGTCTTTTCTTATCTAAACAGTTTTCACTCAAATTATTGAACTTAGATTATTCACAGAGGCTGGGTGCCTGTTGCTCACACCTGTAATCCTATCCACTCTGGGGCAAAGATCAGGAGAATTAAGGCTGGAAGCCAGCCCTGGGCAAATCATTCGAAAGACCTTATCTTGAAAAAAAACACAGTAGAAAGATACTGATAGAGTGGCTCAAGGTGTAGGACCTGAGTTCACATCCCAGCACTGCAAAAATTTTTTTCATAAAGAATACCTTTATTTTTAAAATGTAGCTTTCCCCTTGTATTTTTACATCTGTGTTGTCCATGACTAGGTCGATGAAAGCTTTTTTGAGGGGTTTGGTTTTGTTGAGAGTGGAACTCATTGTTTAAACCAGGCTGGCCTTGAGCTCATTTTGTAACCACGGATACCCTCAAGCTCAAACTGCTTCACAGTTGCTGGGATTGCAGGTGTGTACCGCCATGCCCTGCACATTCTAATAAACAAACATTATTCGTCACTCTATCTTTCAATGGTGTGTTAGTGACTGCTTCTCTTCCTAAACCCTAGGTTGGCCAAGTTCATCTTTATTTCTTGTTGAGCAGTGGCTGGCATGCCAGCCGGTCACTAGACGGTTGGGTCTCATTCCTTTATTTTCTAAGCATTGTGGAATTTCTCTGTTGTCATCTGTCAGCTAAAGTTGCTGATGAATCTAAAATCATCTTCCTTGACTTTTTAATGACCTCCTGCTCCATTTCCATGGATGCTTCAGGTTTCCTTCCTAAATCTTGAGGATGAGGGAGCTTGCCAAGACTGTCTCGTGTTCTGATCTCCACTAGCAAGACACTGACTTACAGGGAGTGTTTAAATCTACCTGCTCAGATACAGGATGGAGCATTTTCTTCTATTTATCCTGAATGTTTTGTTTTATTTCTCTTGGCCTATTTTTCAAACACATCCACAACAGACATTTTGTATCTCGAATGATCTCTTGGAAGCACATGTTTACCTCTGTGCTCTCTGAAAGTGCTGTGACATTCTGTAATGTCCCGTTGTTGCTCACATTTTGCCTCAAGAGTCCACTTTCCACTGTTTCATTTTTCCTTGTAAATAACATTAGATTCCCTAATTTTTTCTGTTCTCAATTGCTTTTCTTTGTCCTGCCATGTATGTCTTCAAATGATTCTGTCACTTTATCTCAGGTAGCTCATCGTTTGTTAAAAATCTTTAATGCTGTGCCTTTAGATCAATGTACTTCTACTGCCTTTCCCGCTGACTGTTCCTCACCATTGTTCTTGATGGAGCAGAAATGGGAGGGCAAAAAATGAAATCTCCTTATTTCAGGGCATCCAAATGATTGTGTATTTAATAGTTTTATAAACTGCGAAGTGATAACTACATAATTATAAACTACTGTTAATTTTACTTAATAATTACAGAATTTCTAACAAAAAATTCTTTAATGCTGCCAGAATGTGTCCTCTTTCCTAGAGCATTTTTTCAACGTACCATGTCAGAACCTTTCCTCCTGTGGGATTTTCTAATTGTACTTTCCCATTGTAAATACTATGTGATTATTCACATCTGATTCAGATAATTCTGCCTATCCTATCCACTTCTTTCCTTCCCCAAACCAGTAGTAGATAAGTCTTAACAATTTTTTACAAATTCTTCTTTACTCCCCTGTGGTGGTGGGGTTTGAACCCAAGGACGCACAGTTGCTAGGCAGCCCTTTTTTCTCAGCCCTTTTTTCTTTAGTTAATTTTCATATAGGGTCTCAGACCTTTTCATAGTGTAGCCTTGGACCATGTTCCTCCTACTGACTTCTCCCAAATATCCAGGATTAAAGGGATGAACCACCCGCCAGCTTATTTGTTGAGATGGGGGTCTCACTAAATTTTTGTCAGGACTGGCCTCTAACCGTGCTACTCCAGGTATCTGCCTCCTCAGCAGCTGAGATTGCAGACATACGCACTATACCTGGTCCAAAAATACATATTGGCACTTAAAAGGTACATATTTTCGCCTGTAATACCAGCACCTGCCTAGCAGGCACAAGGCCCTGATTTCAAACCCCAGTATTGTCAAAACAAAAAGGTAAATATTTTATTCTCATATTTTCAATTGACCAGAAGCATGTTGAGATTGTGGAAATTCTGAGGACAAAAATAAAACCACTCCTTCTCTTTTCCCAGGATCTAAATAATTACACAATAATATGAAGAATGGAACATGAGGAACAACTTTTTACATGTCTTAGGCAAAGTCTTAGAAAGGCCAGACTTCTCCTTATGAGAATGTTGCTTGAAGAGCTGGGCAGGTTGCTAGACAAAGCATGGCATTTTCTCCTTTGAGGAGAAGGGCAAAACACAGGCAAGTCTGCCCAGTTGTCTTCCCCTGTCATTTTCTCCATATGGAGAGGACAGCACAGACTGTGGAGGAAGTGCCCCCTGTAACAGCAGTTGGCAGGCAGGAAATATTTTGCTTAGTTCCACTGTCAGGTCACAGCACTTTAAGTTCCATAAACTACTCCTAATCTTTGGAGTTTTATCTTGGTGTGTGTCTTTCTCATACTTCACTTCATCCTTCAGAAGGATTAGGTAAATTCATAACACAGTCGATAACAAACATAGCTCTTGTGATGTATTCACACCTCGAAAGAATTTCAGAAGAAGGAAGGAATGTAGGAAGGAAGGAAGGAAGGGAGTATAGTGGTGCTTAATAATAAATGAGGTTGTTCTCCAAGAACATTTCTTCAGCCTTCCTACAGTTTACATTTCCTCTTTATCCTTCCCTGCAGTGAATCTCCTGCGAATCTAAAAAAAGCTCAATCACTGGGGTCCAAGAACACAGTGCCCATCAGAGGTAAAAGTCACATATCTCTGACAACATCTGTCCCCAATTTCATTCGAGGTGCACAGTGTCTGATAATTACCCCTGAATGGTGTTATGAATTTGGACACACTGAATTTCATCATATGAGCGAAGAAATGATTTTCATCTTCAACAAGTCTGCATAACATAAGCAAAACAAATACTGAATAACTTGTGTGGTACATTCTGTGTATTACAGAACTTTAAAATGTACTTTGACAGCTATAATTCTTTCAAGTTGTGGGACTCAGGCCTGGCGTAGTGGCTTGTACCTACAATGCCAACTATTGTGGAGGCAGAGATCAGGAGGTCCATGGTTCAAGGTGAGCCTGAGAAAAATCGTTCACAAGAACCCATCTCAACAAATATGTCAGGTGTGGTGGAATGTACCAGAAATCCCAGTTACCTGGGAGACATAGAAAGGAAGCAAAACAGGACTGGTAATGTGGCTCAAAAGGTGGCGTGCCTGCCATTTTGTGCAAGCATGCTCATGAAAGCATTATATAATGACAAAAATACAGAGAAAATTGAACAGTATTGGATAATTTCATAACACACAAGGAACCAGAAGGCACAGAGTATAATTTTGCCTCCTCTGGATGGCCCCACTGCACATGCGTCCTTTCACTTATCCTCTTGTCTCCCTACATGGTCATTACCTCCTGTCCTATGGGATGCTGCACTGTAGAGCCTCACACCAACCTAAAATCTGTCCACCAAATGCCTTCACTCCTTTTTCTGTCACGTTTCATACAACAGTCCCCTTCACTCACTTCTCCTGCTCCTCAGTAATCCAGTGTTATGTGGGCAGCAGTATCCAATATCCAAGAAATTGCTCTGGTTGAGGTTACATCTAATAGCTGTCTCAAATGGAATGGGAACTTTTGAGCTCATTTTGAGTTCATATTTCTCCTAGGACTTCAGATAGGCTGAATGTGGTTGATCCTTCATTCCTTACAGAGATAATGGTTTGTTTTTCATTTCATATTTACACATGACCCTAATTTCTATCCCAATTTCCTCAATCTCATGGAAATACAGAATCTTAGACAAATTGTCTAGATTGTATCTTGGGCAACCTCACTCAAGGATATATACTTCTACACACAGAGACATATACATCACACTTTTGAATGCTACCTGGGAGCTTCTTTTTACTCAGAAATTTTGCTATCCTCCCTTGATCTCTCTATAATTTCCTAATCTAAATGGTTTTCCATATTACAAAAAGGAATCATAACCTTTGGTGAATTGATTTTTAACATCTTCTTCTTCACCACTCCCATCTAACCTGATGCCAAGTTTCATTGTCACTGTACCCAACATATTTCTGAAGACGTCGTGCTTCTTTTGGTTTTTTTTTTCTTTGATAAAATCTTTTTTTATAGTAGGTTTTTGTAGATGTTACTCAGAGCATAACAATATTAAGATAGCCATGTTATTTTATGGACATAGAGAATTAGATTTTAGTTTGATATGAGCCCCCAAAAAATCTTTTAGGTAACTCTTAGATTATAGTCGTCGCTTCTTTTGTTTTTAATTACTACGATCATAACCTAGATCAACATGATAACCTACAAAGGCATTTTAACTACTCTCTTCATTTCTGCTCTTGTTTTCCCTGATCTCAATCTCTTCTCTAAATATTGGAAGATTTTCTGTAAAATCTGCCATGTTCTTTTTACTTTCTGTAAGATAAGTCATGGCTTCCTAATTAATTGTCTCTATGATCCAAAATAGTAATTGAAGCTTTTTTATTTCTTTTATGATCCAAAATGTTTATTATACCTGCTTATATTTCCACTATTGATTAATTCTTGCTCTGTTCTCTGACTTTATTTTCTCGACTATTTCCTTTCTTATCTCAGAGTCTATGCACACATAGATCACTCTAATTAAAAATATCTTTCCCATTTACCTACTCTATTTCATTCCATGGGTATAATTGAAAATATGATTTCTTCAAAGAAAATTATCTCAATTCTCAAACAATTCATCTGTTGTGCACACTCTTGTGAGTAATAATGTCTACTCCATATTTATAGGTCGCATTGTATTCCTGGCTAGATTGTAATAGTGACATAGAAATAAACAAGTATAAATTTCACACTGGTATATATCTGGCATCTAGCGCAACAAGTAACATTTATTGCTTCTTTGACACAACTTTTGATTGGTTAAAAAAAGATTTGCTATGAAGTTCAAAATAGCAAATGGTCGTATTGTGCATATCCTAAGGTTAGGAGTTGTTTTAATTACCCCTTATGTTTTAATTTATTTCATACTTACAACAACCTTGTGAGGCAGACATTATTGACCTCATTTTGCAGTTGAAGGTACTGAAACACATGTGGGTGGGTACACTGACATATGTGTGTGTGTATATATAATTTTATTTTGAAAATGTCTTTAAAACAGGTTATATCAAAATTTATGAGATGTCACTATGAATGCATAAACACATACACTTGTGTATATATATACACACACACACATACTTGGTTTGGACTACAGGACTTATAGGCAGCAGATCTGGGTTTCAAACCAGGTTCCAGAACTACAGGTAGGAGAGGAATTTTTAAGTCCTCTGTGAACATGTGTCTCAGGCATCAAAGCATCAATCACAATTGTCACCAAACTGCCCCATTTGAACTCACCAGAACACATTTGGGAAAACATAATTTTCATAATTTATATTTACCTATTATAAATTCCTTCTTATAAAAATGTGAATTATACTTTCTGAGGATTATTTCAGGAGAATTTCATGTATATTTTTCACCAAATGGAAAGATGCATAATTTATTTACTTAGAGATATACTAAAAAATATCTGACAGGGAAACTGGATTTCCTCAACCAAGCACTGGATTCCCTGAAGATACTTTGGCAAAGCATCAAGTTAAATTAGTGGGACAAATAGTAATAAAAGATTTATTGTATTTTTTTAACTGAAGAAATCCTATTTCTGTTTTCCTGAAAGAATTGTCTCTTACCATGTCAGAAACTAAGTTTATTTAACTTCACATTCTAGTTTTGAAAAATCAGTCACATTCTAGTTATTACAACAAATAGAAGAGATGAGAAAGAGACAAACCTTTAAGAGCATCTTATTAATGGCTCTCAAAAATGAACAGTTTGAAATTTTAATTCAATAAGAGGTTTAGGTTTGCCCACATACTTCTCATGTTGAAATAAACACCTTCAGTCTCCCATCACAAGACATTCTTAGAGATTTGACAGCAGTGAGCTTCTACCTACATGCTCCTCCCTCACACCTTTCCTTTTGCTGTCCCTTCCATGAAACTGCACCACAGTTCTTATTTATCATTTATGCAAATGTTCCATGCAACACACATACACACCCCGAGCCATGGCTGAATTTCACAAAAGCATTAAAGAGTGCATACATTTTCTCTAAACTGATTTTCTCCTTGACTTGCATTAAGACAGTTCATCCATATCACTATGTGTAACTATCATGTAATAATTTCAATAATGCATATGAGTACTTTGTGGCATCATGCACAATTCATTTTCCTATCAGAGGAGATCTTAGTTGATTTTTCCATCACAGTCTTTCAATACCTGGTAAAGTGCCAATGTAAGTGTCTTTGTATTCTCTCCTGGCATGCAGGTATAGAAATTCCCTTAGCTATACGAAGAGCAGTGGATTTGTGGTTCATGGTTTTTTATAACATAACATCAAACCACTTCAGAAATCAAATTGCACTATGTAAAAATGAGAACCATATGTCCAAATCATCTTATTGCTTCAGATACTTTCCAGTGTATGCTATCATCACATCCTTAATATTTTCCAACTTATGAGTGTGACCTTCACTGGGATTTACCTATAAACTAGTTTGTGCATCTTTCATAATGTTTTTTTTTCCATATACTTACATTTTATTGAATTTGTTAATGTTACAGAGTTCTTGCACTGCCAAACCATGCCTGAGAATCCAAAGAAAGAAATGGTACAATGGACAGCCTCATCCGCCCATCATACAGTATATTAAAACTTGATTCATGTGCATTTTGATAATTTCACAATCTTTTAAAAAATAGTATACTAAGAGTTGGATTTAAATCTGCTGCAGGTCTTCAGATTTCCAGTACAGTATGCCATTAAATAACCCCTTCATTTTGTCTCACTCCATTTCTCAGTAACACAACCCCCAAAATTTTGTGGGAAAAATGCATACTTAAGTATGTGACTCAAGGTCCAGGAGATTACCTATTAAGGTTTTTGGTTCCCAAATGAAATCTTCAGTTTAACCAACAATCCCTTATTTCTTACCTAACCATCCAACCTGCTGCTGGCTGGCTCACTCAAATACCTCACACCGAAGTACATCAGAGGCAGGCACTGTACCTGCCACCTCCAGTAATGCCATTATTTCCAGAAGTGGCTACAGGTCTTCAGGAAACACTAGCTTCCTGGGGGTCCAATTCCTGCATTGGCACACTCATCACAGATGAACTTGCAGGAAAATGCTCACCCATTTGCTTCACTCTTGCCAGTAGCAAGCCTGTAACTCTTGTGTTTGGCAAAGGGGCTCCAGAGAAACCCAGACTCTGCTGCGTCAAGTGGTCACATACCACTGTGGACTTTCTATTGAACCAAAGACACAAATCTAGAAAACTGCCACTCTCTCATTAGATGGAAAGCCACTTCCTCAAGTCTCTTTCATGGACTAAATACAACTGGATAGTTTACGCTGTAACTATTAAAACATAAGCGATACTTTCCTGTCTTTTCTTGCCCTGCCTTTCCAAATGAACACTGTGAAGACACCAAAGGCTGACAACAGAGCTAGTTGGGACGATCGCTACATCCAATACCTTAAGTATTTGGGAACAAGTACACAAGTAATTCTCATCAAGACCATGCAAGATCATGAACTTCAGAGGGTGCTGAGGTGAGGTTTTGCTCGCGTTGCTGTCAATCTTTAACGACAGGTCAGTGAATCTCTTTGCCTGAGCAGACATCACTCCTTCCACAGCAGTCTACTACACAATTTAGACCTGATTAGAGGAGGCTTTAGCAGCACCTGAAGTAGAGCCTCCACCTTCTGCTACCCTTTATATCAAAGGCTATTTGGTTCCACTCTAGGGATTGGCAAATTCACAAGACAGTTCACAATTCTAATGCATATTTCAGGTTACTTACTTAACCAAGCTGTACGCTCTGTCAAAGAACTTATTCCAAGTCAAAGCAAAAAAGGCCTTAATGTGGAACACAAAAAAAGTACTATCCAAATAAAAAAATTATTCAAACAAGACTGTTTCTCCTCCCACCCCTTTCCCACTTTGTGGACCCAAGTTTGGTGGAATTTAATTTCAGTTACCTCAGACTAAAGCTGAAAATTTAAATTATAAATCACAGCCCTATACAGATGATCTGAACACATCAGTTCTTTTGAGAGCGGCATGTTCCAGGAAGTCTCACATAGCCACAGCCTACTACAGAGTATTCCTTAGGGAGGGGGACAGGACAGGTTAATTAAGGTCACTTGAAGCTTTATGTTTTACAGCAGATCAGAACCCAGATGGCTGACTTTCTGTAAGATTTCTGATAGGAATCCAGTAGAGCTGGTTGCAAGGTTCACACCGACACTTTAATTTTTGTAACCTTCTTATCCAGAAGTGCAAGCCACATGAAGTCCACAATGAATGCAGCAAATCTGAGGTAGTCAACCCTTACGAAGGCTCAGTATCTGAACATAAAAAGATTTTTGAAATGACCACTGGCTGCAGGTTTTGGTTTTTTGTATTTGCAGAGCGATTATGAAAAAAACACTGCTGAATCTAGGTCACGCGTTTATACAACTATGAAAACTCCCCTGAATCCAGTATACACAAAGAGCAGTTGTGACACTTTAAACTTCCATAGTGCAATAGGGCCAGTCCTGAAATCGAGTGGTCTGCATTGGTTGCTGTAGATCCATCAGAGGTCAGATGATGAATGGCTGTTCGTGGTAGTTAGCTGTGGTCTAGTTACCTTAGAAGGGTTAGCAAAGACCATTCCTTAATTGTACTGTACGTGGCTGCTTTTCTGATTTTCAAGCACAGCATACTGGTTTCATAATGTTTTGTGACATATATTTCCTCCCTTATGGGATGCCTTTCATATAAAGATACGAACACTGAAAAGCAAAGAGAAAGAAAGTAATAAGTATTCATAACACTAATCCAAAGAAAATAAGAGTGATTATGCTATGTCAGAAAAGTATATTTCAGATTACAAACAATTGCCAGAGTAAAAGAGGTCTATTATTGATAAAGGTTTTGATTTACCAATAGGGTATAACAACTCTTAATAAGTATGGATATAACAACATACTTCAACATAAGCTAATGAAAGATTGATGGAAATGCCAAGGTATGCGATATATGGATACATACATATATGTGTACATATATACGATCGGAAATTTCAAAATCCCTCTCATTATTGACATAGTATGCAAGAAGACAGTAAGAAAACAGAAGATTTAAATAGCACTCTTAAATCACTTAACAGAGTTTCTACTACAAAAGTTTGCCCAGCAACAGCATGAAGTTCGTCATATCCAAATCCATAAGGAAAAATCTATTGAAAGAGACAGTATTCTGGAAAAATGAATGCTACATAGGCACAGTGAAAGTAAAATATGGAAATTAGCAGAATTTTGGAACTGAAACAACACACTTGTTAATAAACAATTCATATTAAAGAAATAAAAGTATTCTAAATTTGGGTGTGGTGCCACATACGTGTAAGTCCACCACTCAGGCTGAGACAGGTCGATCACAAGTTTGAGACCAGTCTGGACTACATAGTGAGATCCTGTCTCAAAAATATCAAACAACCAGAAAGTTATTTTGAAAACATTTTAAAGCAGATTATATCAAAATTTATGAGATGCCACTAAATTACTGCTTAAAGGCAAAATTCTATCAATAGATATTTATATTAGAAAAAAGTTAAAATGTCAGATCAATAACCTACACTTGCACATTAAGGAGTAGAAACAAGAAAGTTAATCCCAAAGGAAGAAGAAATTATGAAATATCAAGTGTGAAGTTAGACTAAGACAACAGAAAAAAGCTATAAAGCAAAGTTGATTCTTTTAAAAGATCACTTGAGTTAGTAAAGCCATGTCTACACTAAGCAGAGAAAAGAAATGATCAAAATCAGGAATAAAGGCAATGAAATCATTAAAATCCACATATATTGAGAGGAAAACAAAATAATGCTCTGAATTGCATTTTTCAAATAAATGTACTTATAAGAAAGATTCTTTGAAACCCACAGTACTAAAACTCTCTTGAGAAGATATAAATCACATAGATACACATTTTTTGAAGTATTTCAATTCATATTTTTAAATTTTCCAAGAACACCAGTCCCAGTTATTTTCATGGCCGAATCCTATAAAATGTTTAAGAAAGTTACAATAACGATTCCACATAAATAGGTCCAGAAAATGAAGACAGAGAGAGACAGAGTATGCCCCTTTTTATTCTATGAGGTCATCACTATTCTGATGTTAAATCACTTAAAGATATTGCAGGAAAAATACACAACTATAGAATCATGAATGCAGAAGCAAAATATATTAAAACATTAGTGAATATATCCAACAATATTCTAAAATGGCAATGAAATTTTACAAGTGTGATTCATCTAGGAAAACATGTTTGATTTAACATTAATAAATCAGCATACATCATCTGCCATGTTAACAGACTAAGCATTATGAACAAATGCGGAAAATCTCTTTGACAAATCCAATATTGAGTTCTGTTAAGTAATTTTAATAAACTGATAGGAGAAGGAAACTTCTTCAATTTCAGAAAGAAAATTTGAGTAGCATCAACAATGATGAAAGAATGAGGCCTCCTTTAAATTCAGGAATGGAGCAAGGCTATCTATTCACCCACGTCTATTGAACAGATCTCTATAAATCAGCCTGTACAACATTTACAGCAGGAGAGAGAAAGTGGAAGAGAGAGAAGAGGACAGAAAGAGAGAGAAGAGAGGAAGGAGGAAGACCAGGCATCCAAATTGGAAAAGAAGGTGTTAAACTCCATTTGTAGGCATAATATATAAAAATCTTACACAGCACATGTATAATCTGCTATAAAAAGTGGCTTGAAAAAGATTGTAGAATATATGACAATAAGCAAACACTGCTAGCATGCTAGCATTTCTGTACATTGCTACCAATGGAACCAAACACTGAAATGAATTTATAGTGGTAGTTATAATAGCTTAAAATGAAATAATTAGGAATAATCTGAAAACTATATGTAACATCTATACATGGAAAAAGACAACCTATTCTAATTAGAGAGGGAAAACAGTCATGGATTAAAGGACTAACATTTATTAAAATAACTGTCAATTATTTTGTGTGTTCAACATATTTCCAATCAAAACCTCTGTACAAATTTTGGCAGAAACTTATTAAGTGACTCTAAAATTTAAATGTAAATGTTAACAACTTAAAATAACCAAAACACCTTTCAGCAAGACAGTTACTAAGACTTCAATATCTGACTCCATATGTAGTGAAGGTAATGAGAGTTTATCATGGCAATATTAGTCTTAATATGAACAACTATGCCAGACCATAAATAGAAAATCAAAACATATCTACTTACAGATTCACTTACTTGGGTTTTTTATTAGCATATATTAATTGTAAAAGGGACTTTTCATTGTGATATGTTCACACATGCATACACTATGCCTTGGTTGAATTCGCCCAACCATTACTTTTTCCTAGCTTCCTCCCCTCCTTTTAAAATACTTCTTAATGAGTTTCATGATTCTATTTCATCCATGCGTATACAGTACCTGGATGGTGTTCACACATATCATCCTCTTCTTTTCCTCTCACTCTTCTCACAGGTTCCCCTCCCCAAACAGTCTGGTCTTTGTACTCCTGTATTTCTGTCTGAGTCTGAATTCCACATATAAGAAAAAACATGTGGTACTTGTCTTTCTCAGTCTGGTATGTTTTGCTTAACATGACAATTTCCAGTTCCATCTACATTCCTGCCAATGGCAGAATTTAATTCCTTATAGATGACTAATACTCTATTACCCACTCATCTGTTGCTTCACTCACTCATCTGTTGATGGGCACCAGCGCTGATTCCATAGCTTGGCTATTGTTCGTAATGCTGCAGTAAACATGGGTGTGCAGGTGTCGCTATTGCAGGCTGACTTACATTCTTTCAGATATATGCCCAGAAGAGGTATAACAGGGTCACATGGTAGTCTTATTTTTAGCTTCAGGAGAAACCTCCCTACTGATTTCCATAGTGATTGCACTAATTTATGTTCCCACTAACAGTAGCAGTGGAATGAAGAATGGATTTTCTTTTTATAATGTGTTGTGAGAACATTTTGTATCCACATGCAAAAATAAGACACTATAAATTCAATCCTGAATGTCTCCCAAAGACACATATGTATGTACGCATGCATGCATGCATGTATGTGTGTATGCATGAATGCTTAGTACACAGCTTCATAGTGCTGGGAGATGTTGGAAAACTAATGGGAGGAACTTACTTCATTGGAGGTCTTCCCTTGAAAGAAATACCGGGAGCCCTAGCCCTTCTCTTTCTCTCTCTTTCTTTTTCACACATGGTGAAGAGATGAACGTATCTCCTCCACCACAAACTCCTGCCCTGATATACTGTACCACAACCAGTTGTGGACTGAGACCTCCAAAACTTAACCAAAATAAACTTGCCTTCTTTATAAAAATGATGTATCTTGTGTGTTTGTTATAGGAATTGAATGCTGACTGATGCATAAGTAAAGTTATATAAAATACTGAGCCATACATCAAATTTTATTTTAAAAAACAACTTAAACTATGCAGAGGCACATTGGCTCACACCTGCAATCCCAGCTCCTCAGGAGCAAGAGGTTAGGTGATTATGGGCTGAGGCCTACCCCAGGCAAAAAGTGAGAGCCTACCTGAAAAAAAAAGCTGAAGTAAAAAAGTGGTTAGGGGGCATGGCACAAGTAGTAGAACGTCTTCCCAGTAAGTGTGAAGCATTGGGTTCAAACCTCAGTACCACAAAAAAAAAAAAAAAAACTCAAATTGGATTGTAGACATAAATGTAAGATTTAATATTACTGAAGTCCTAGACAGAAACATTTTAGGAATTATCTGTTATTTAGCATTAGATGATGATTCGGATTTTTTTAGGTAAAAAAGCCCATTACAACAGCACAGAGTATGACACAGAGGAAAAATAACAATAAATAAAAAGCACACAGACATGCAGAAAAGTTGCACACTTTAGAAATAGGAGTTGATTATTTGTAGGTGGTTGGATTATCATGATTTCTTTTATCTGTTCTTTTCAAGGTATAGATTCTTTTTTAACATGTTTAATTGTACATAATAGTTTTACTGGGGGTTTTGTTGTGATAATCTATGTATGGATATAACATACCCCAGTTTGGTTAATTCCTTCCATTATTCTCCCTCTTCCCTTCCCATTCTTGAAATGACTCCAACAGGTTTCAACGTTCTGTATTCATACATGCATAGAAAACACTTCAACCATATTCATCCTCCTTTAAACTCCCCCCTCACTAGTGCCCTCCCATTAGCATGACCTCTTTTACCCTCCTCTCTTTGACTCCTTAAATGTCTGTTTACTATTCAGTGGGGATTTGTCTTGGTATTTTACCTGTAAATATATTGTGCTTTAATCAGTCTAACCCCCTCTATTAATCTTACTTGCCATTTTCCCCCTCCCTAAAAGGTTCAGTACTTTTCAGTGCATTTTGTTATGTCTTGTTCCTACATAGATGCAATGTATTTCAATATTATTCACTCTCTACAGTTCTCTCTCTCTTATTTATATATATGTATATCTATCTATCTGTCTATCTATATATCTATATATACTCATATATAATTATGCGGGTATTTATAGTTGAATCTATCTTCCACATATGAGAAAAAAAATGCAACCTTTTTCTGAACCTGACTTATTTCACTTAACACAATGTTATGTCTTATTTTCCAAATTTCATACATTCACACGAAAACTTTAGTAATCAGAAAAATCTCATTAAAGTTGAGAAAATAACAAAAATTAACTCCACCTGTAGAATATTTTGGACTATGTATAGGCACAGGATGGAGGAGGCCAAGTTTCCTGCAGAATCTTCACTCTTGGGTGGTAACAGGAAGTATCTATCCTGCAGCTAGGTAATGGTTTCTTAGGTATGACCTTGAAATCATAAAAACACAAAAAGTAATAACTGTACTTAATAAAAACTAAGAATTTCTGCCATTCAAACAGACAGCACTTTAGGTTCAAAATATCATGAATGCTGAGAGGAAGTCCTCCCTAAACATAATCTATTTCCAGATGTCTTTGTGGGGAGAAGCAGATAAACCAATGTCCTTTACTTGCCCACCTGTGTTCGTTCCCCAACTCTTGTACTCCTGAGCTTTTATCCTGGCCTGGGTTTGTCCCTGAGGCCACCTGACCACTAGTCAGAATGGTTTCCAAAAATTACTATTGTGAACAAAAAGACTGGTAATGATTGTCCAAGAGCAAAGTCAGATAAATGTTAGTGCAAACATCACTGGGATTTTCCCACTTGATTGGTGTATCTTGTCACAACCAATCTGACAACATCTGTGTTATGCAATTGCTCCTGACTGCGTTGCTTACTCAAGCAGTCTTCAGGTGCCTATGGAATCCACAGAGGCCAGAAGTTTGACAGGAAAACAGAATTCACTTTGCCCAGCATGATTTCCTGACAGAGTGGATCTTGCATAAAGGAGCAAGGGTCAGTGCTGATTGCCACCCTGCCTTCTGCTACATGACATGGCTATTACATGCAGTAACATCACCACACTTTATCAATGAAAACTAAGGAAAAGAGAAGAGGAAGCGGATGGTAAGATCTCAATATGAACAACGTGTAGGACAGATTTTCTCATCAATAGCAGAAGTCCTACTCATGTAAATAATGATTTTCAGATTACAAAAATGTTAATGACATTGACTCTAAAATCCCAATCCATAAAGCTTATTATCTCCAAAATTAATATCAGATATTCTGTTTTTATATTTAAATGTATATAATGCTAATGTTTGAAATTTTTTTAAAACTTTTTTGAACTTTATTAAAATTCAAAATACTTTTGAACTTCTGACAAGAATAAGAGAATTTATCACCATTGTACATGAAATACATACTACAGTCAAGGGACAAAAAGAGCTCCTATAATTGAATAGAAGCCTTTGTTAGAGACAAAATTATATACTGTTCCATAAAAGCATACCACTAGTTGTTCCTGCCTCATGGTGCTTTTGTGGAATTAAGTGACATGTTTCCTGTGAGCACTTGGTAAAATAGTGCTAAAGATGACTAAGTACTCCACAAATGACAGCTGTTAATATAAATAGTGATCTGATTGATTAAAGGAATATTATCTAAGTAGTTGAGTGCTCGCCTAGCAAGCATGAAGCCCTGAGTTCAAACACCAGTGCTACCAAAAAAGGAATATTATCTCATTTGCTAAAAAATCGGCAATATTTTTATAATATATTTTTTGTATACATGAAATAAAATAATTACCTTTTTGGCACAGTTGTTCCCTTTTAAAGGATTTTTGAAGTATATTATGTGCTCAACATGGGGATACACATATGCTAGTACATACGTATTTGTACACACAAATGTTACTTGACTCCATTGTGCCTCTGCCCATAATCTTTCCTAAGCCAGTACTTATGGTTCTCACCTATAATCCTAGCTACTCAGGAGGCAGAAATGAGGAGGATTGTGGTTGGAAGTCAACCTGGGCAAATAGTTCATGAGACCCTATCTCTAAAATACCCAATACAAAACAGGACTGGTGAAGGGGTTCAAGTGATACAGCCTCTGCCTAACATGAGTGAGGCCCTGAGTTCAAACCCTGGTACTGATAAAAAAAAATCTTTGTTTTTGTAAAAATATGACATTTTTGTTTGCTTTAGATAGCTATACATTGGTTTCCTTGTGGCTTTTCCATGTATTATATGTATTATAACCCAAATTGGTTCATCTCCTCTATTTTCCTCCTTTCGGCCTTACTCCCCATCTTATGGTGATTTCAACAGGCTTAAAAATTCTATATTCTTTCTTGTATAGGAAGTACATCAACCATATTCACCTTCTTAACTTCCTTCTTTTACCTTCCCTCTCTCCTGAGTGACCTCCTCTTAGTGGGGCCTGGTTTTCATAATATTGCTTATTGGAGAACAGAACAGGCCTTGTCTGGGGGGATTGGTACCAGTAGGAAGAGAGAGCAGGTGGGGAAAGGGTGTATGAGGCTGAAAATAGTGCAAATACTGTGTACACATGTACGTTAATGGAAAAATGATACCTGTTGAAACCATTCCAGGAATGGGGGGAGGAGAATAGAGAATGGAAGAGTGAATTCAAGAATGATGTATTTGATACATTGTAAGAACTTTTGTAAATGCCACAATGTACCTTCACCCAGCATGACAATAAAAAAATCTTTCACAACTCAGTATATTGATATGAGAATTTAATCATTTAATAAATAAACAGAACTCTAGACAGTGACTGTTCCTATTCTCACCTGGAAGCAGCCTTACTAACTATGTATTTTAGATTGATTCTGCGAGAGCACATCGCTGTTTAGTTTCTTACATAACACATAAGGCGATCTGATAGTATTATGTATTTTTTAATATATAAATTTGACTTTCTATCTCTCTCTGAAAAAAAAGTTCCCAGAGAGCTAGAAAACAGTCTATTCAGATTTCTCTCTTCTGTATATTTCACAGTGCTTGACAAATTAGAAAAATAAATGGTGTTCAGTAATTGTTTTGAATATATTTAATTTTCAACAGTTTGGTAAGTTTGTGGAAATGAAAACTCTGAATAAGGAATTTGATACCTAAGTAATTTTAGGTTTGTGTAAGACCTGTAAGTTACGTGTGCCTGGTTTGATAGTCAAACAATGTTACCATGACCACTGTCTACATAAAAATTATATTTTGCTCTTATTGTAAAATATAAGACATATTTAGCTACTGTTCTTCTTGTATCTGGACCCTCAGCATGCATTCACTTATTGGTTGGCTCCTATGTTAAAACTCTTGTTAACAATTTTGACTGTGTTCCCTTCAGTTAATTCAGTAAAATATTCATTCAAACACAAAGTTACAGAAGAGAAATATCCTTCTCTAATACCAAACTTACCACATGAGAGTAATTTTTCCCACAACTGAAATAAATTGCTACTTGAAAACCAATCTACATCTGATTGTCCACTATACAGAGCAGAATCTTCATTATACTTGCTGGTCAAGAAACCTTGTTGATTGAGCCATTTTCAGAGCTGGGGAAACTTTTTGAATAAGGAAATTCATTATCACTGTAAACAGACACATTGTCATTTAATCAATTCAATTTTGGCACCTTACAAACAGCCCTCTCTGGATCTGATCAGCATAGAATATATCACAAGTATCAGGTTTTTGTTAAATGACTGTGACTTTAAAAGAACTTCTTCTATAGACCTCAGTAATAATGTGAAATTGTGTTCAGGCTAATACATGGCCCACTTTTGGTCATTTTATTCAAACATTGATATTTGGTAGATAGCAAAATATTTTATCAGTGTGAGTAAATGCAAGATGCATTAAATAAAGTAAACAACAAGTAAAGGTCAATAAAGCTGTTTTCCTTAAGAATTTTAATATTACGATTCCAAAAACAGACATTAAATATTACCATAATTTAACATGCTAGGTGAAAATTTGAGTTAAATAATTTAATCTTTACAAAACGAATGATACAGATTGTCACTAGAGTACATAAACATTTCCCCAATAATAAAATGAATCCAGAAAGATTGTTAATCCAGTAAAAAACTCATAATCTAAAACAAATTCAGCAGAAACAAATGGAAAATATGTGAAAGGCTATAAGGAGGCTCCAGGAAGAATTTTCTTTCACACTCTGGGTCTACAAACAGAGGAAGGTTCTGTTAGATTACAAAAGCAAAGAAATCAGAGGCCTTCACCATTCTAAGAAAAATTGCAGATAAATGCACGAAGACATACTTTCCCTATCCAGGCATGTTTTTCCTTTCTCAGGTCTGTTGTCAAGATAACAAACCTATAATCCCAAAGTATAAAATTTAACAGGTAGGTATTTTAACTTCTCTATAATTACACAGAAGATCTTCAAACATAAGCACTGAGAAAAGGAAGATGGTACATGTTCAAAAACATAGTATTGACATACGGTTAAAAATTTTTTATATATTTAAGAGAAAAAAATCAGGTTGGATATGACTCCTAGAGGCCCAGTAAGAGGAATAAAAGAGACACACACTTTGTGTGGGGGGTGTGGCTCCTGGTTTATAAGCAGAAACCCCTGAGTTTAAAACCCAGGCCTCCAAGAGAAAGAGAGAGAGAGAAAGACAGGGAGAGAAAAACAGAGAAACATAGCAACCTATAACCACATGTACACTTTCTAAACACAAATTTTAAATAAAAATGTTTATATTTTCAGAGAGAGAAACAACTTCAGAGATGAGGAGAGCTAATAGTGAAGTGAGACTACCAATTTCAGCTCCAATATATGAGATTGGAAGTCATCACTTCTGTCTATACAAGAAGAAGAAATTTAACAAACAAAATCAGCAAATTTTATGCACTCTTCCAAGAACAGAGATGGTATGGCAAAAAAAAATCTCCAAAATCTGAAGAAACAGGTGAATCACAAAATCACATATGAGATTTGTTCACCTGGAAGAGAACCCACTGGAGCCATAAACAAGCTTAGACACTTAAGTGATAATTTTGACAAATTACAAGAGGTTAGGTGTTGACTACCTAGGCAGTGAGAAACTCCAGGGGTCCACAATCTAAGTGGATTTCAGATTCTATTTGGAGCTTTACCACAAGATTGTCAAAATGAAGACCCTAGACAAATTCCCTCTTAACTCTGGCAGAATGGGAAGATTATCTTTGTGGAATGTGGTCAAAATATTCTATGTAGCAAAGACTTTCTCTCCAAAGGAAAAGATTTTTACAGAGCTCTGCTCCTTTCAGGGAAGGGCATTCTTCACATTTGGATGATCTCCAGGCTCCTGTGTCTTGCAGTGGGCTGAGGGAGTGAGAAGAGATATCCAACTAGAGAATCACTTGTGAAGGTCATAGCCAAAAGACCCAGTCCTTCTAGAAACTAATATTTATTCAGAAGACTGTGGAATGTTTTCCTCCTACAAATTGCATAGCAGCAATGAGCAAAATGGGTAAACAAGATAACAAACAGATGCTAAAGCCATCTGAAATAATTTCCAGTGGCCAAAGTTAGGAAAAATTTGATCAATCCAGACAAAATATCATTGAATTATAACCCAAGAAATGAAATACATATTCACGAGTACATGCAATACAAAAGAATGATTAACTTAATGAAAGTAATAGGTAAAATTTTCATATGTAAGATTTTTGAATAATTTATATAAATACTTTGAACAAGGTATAGTATAGTTCCTTATTTGTTAAGTATAGGCTACTCAAAGTGATTTCTAAAGAACTGAGAATAAAAAGTAACATTATGGTGGAGAAAACCAACAAACACTTCCTCAGTATATAGGAAGAGGAGAATATAAAAGATTAAAGCTAAACACTTCACCGTGTCCTCAAATTATTCACACTCACCATTTCCCCCTTGGTGTGCCTCATAAGCTACTCAGGATGAATGAGAATTTATCTACTAAGCACTCTAAGTGATTCTTACTACTATTACCCCTCTCCCCAATTTGACTCTCACTTCCTGCAAATCTTGAAAATCCTTTGGAACTCAACTCCAAGTATACTTTCCCCTTTAGTGATTTTCACTCTGCTTCTTGGGATCGCCTTTAATTTCCAAAAGGTCATCAGTGTTTCTTTTCTTATGTTATTGTCAGTCAATTTAACTATAGTGACATAAACATCAGTTTTAGCTGCTCCCCACCTATAAGTTTATTGCATAAAACTGATTTCACTTTCTCCTTATCTTGGTATTTCTCCAATATTTACTGTAGAGTTCTGCATACATGTTTCATAAGTAAGTGTCAATTAACTGAGCTAGGGGATAAATGAATATGATAAAATACTTCATGAACGAAGAAAATTATCCAAAGTAGAGTGTGCAGGTTATCTTCAAATAAAAAACTACTTTGAGTAATCACTAAGGTGATTGAGATTTATCTAATAACTAAAACAGCTCAATCTACTCAATGTATTCCACAGAGAAAAACTATACTATGATGTATTTGAAAAGCCCATGAGAGTTTAAATCCTTGCATGTTTTTGGTCATACAAAGCATCATCTCTACTGTACACATTCCTTCCTTTCCATCATCTCCTCTGTGCACATTAGGTACATTTCTGTTTCCAGTAATCCACTGAACCACTATGAATAGGTAAGCAATGACCTTTTTCTTGCCAAGTATGGGGGTCAATTCTCTTTTTGTTTTCTTACCTGAACACCCAGCAGTAACAAAACTATTAGGTCACTCCTAATTCTTTACAACCCTTTTTCCTTAAGCTTAGAAGGAAAGATGTGGCTCTAGAGTACCTCGTCCTTCATGGATTTCTTTTCTAAGAGTTTTCATTGGCTCCTCCTGGGGGTCCTCAGGGTTTGGACCTGACTGTCCTTTTATCTCTGTGCCCTCACCTAGTTCCAGGCTTTAATGACATATATTAATCAAGGAGTAGCTCTTGAAACTCTCTCTGACCTCTCTTTTGAAGTCTAGGTTTACATGTCAAAATCCCTGTTTGACATATTCCTAGGCATATCCAGTTGGTTTCTCACCCTTTTAGCAAAATTGACCTCATGGACTTTCATCAGTCCCAGAGAAAACATACATTTTTCTAGGAAGAAAAAAGCAGGTGGAATTAAATATGATTTGAAAGTTGAGCTTACTGCACATCCTGATGGATGTCATGTTATGTCATATTTTGAGTGTGTGTTGTTAGCTATAAGGGAAACCATCCAGATCATTCTTCCTTTCTTAATTGCATTTCTATAGCAAGTGGAATGCAGAGTGAATGACAGTAATGTCTTGTTCATCACCAGTGTTCACTGGATACTTTCTTTTTGCTTCTGTAATTATGAATTTGGTCACACCCTATTCCTTGGTTTTTTTCTTTTTGCTTTTTGTGAACTAGTGAATATTTTCCTGAAGTAGTTTTAATTCAGAATGAACAATGAATTACTTTTCCAGATCAAATAGATAGATATTACATATATTCTCTTGTATGTGGAATCTAGACTTTAAAAAAGGCATGAAAGTAGAAAGAGGATTTTTAGAAAGAGGAAGAGGGAGAGGGGAGGAAAGACTAGAGAGTGTCTTAGTGGAAGGAAGGTGAATATGATTAAAGTATGTTATATACATGTGGGAAAATGTCACCATGAACTGGTTATTTAGTTCAATTAACATATGCTAAAACAACTCAATAATGTCACAGATTTTTAAGCTGTAAATATATGAAAGATACAAAAGTTGCTATTGCAAATTAAACTATGCTACTGAAAATATAATTTCATCTTTCTTTGTTTTTCACACATAAAGAGTACTGTGCATTTGTCTGTATGCATGTGTTTGTGTGTGTGCATTTGTACACCTGTGTGTTTTTAATGTCTCTACTCTCTGAATTCTACCAAGGAAACACAAAGTGTTTCAGAGAATAGGGAATTAAAAGCACACAGGATTTCCTTGTGTTAGAAATTCACTCTTCCTGCTGCCATGTTAATTGGATGTTAAGTCAGTCTACTCTGATTTGTCTGAAGGTGGGCATCTTGGCTACTCCTGCCATGTCTGGTGGGATTCTCAGTTCTTTCTACAATACGCGAATCAATAGAACCTTCTGAAAGGATAAAAATATGCTACATCTGAGTTCTCTTTGTGAACAATAGCTACTGTATGCAGTAGGTTAAGTTTAAAACACTTTGAGAATTCATGACTACTGCATTGTAGAATTCTGAAATTTTGCTCATGTACTGAATATTAGTACTGGAGCCACCCTTAGTTAATAGTAAGATTATATTTCTGTTTGACTATTTAACTCTGGCTATTAATCATGTATCATGGGTGGGAAATACCACAACAACCATCTCTGTTCTACACTGATACCACATCCAGATCAATAAGTGCAGCTGTTTTCACATAGTGGGCAAAGAAAACTTTTTTAAATGAATGGGGAAATGCACTGTTTATAATGGCCCCTTCTTAACTGTTTCAGAACTCATTCATCCATTGGACTCAACTCATTTGCAAAACAGTTGCTGTACACATCCTGACACCAGTAATATACACAGCTATTTTAACTAATTAGTATTTCATGTTTCCCCATGTAGAATTAGTAAGACTCCCCCATATTTTAAAAGTGGTATTTTTGCTTGAATCTTATCATTATAATTTTTGGAAGAAATTTTTAAAAATCATAAAACTTCCAATATTTCATAAAGCATACTTGAGAGACTGTTTGCTATGGCTCTATTATTTTCTCTTGACATTTTATTATTTTGAGAATCAGTTTTACTATGTTTAGATAAATAGAGACTATTTTAAGATATATTCACATTGGCAATGATAAATGGATAAATTATTTACAGATCCAAAATGATTTCCTTGGGATATTTCAATTTCTATTATGCTGTTACTCTATTGTATAAATAATATTGAATTTATAACATACTCTTGCTACTGGAAAAATAGATTGGTACTTCTTTTGATCATTGCATGAAAAGAAAAATAATTTTGATTCTAATTTAACCTTAGTGATCAAGATATTTAGTTTCAATACCCTTCCTAAACATTTTTAAAAGCTGGAAATCTCACTCATGCCAAAAGAAAAAAACCTTTATTTTATCCTAAGCTTATATTTCTCAATATTACGTGTAGGAGCTGGCTACTGACTGATTTTAAACCATTTGGGAAATCCCAAGCAAATATAGGATGGAAAAAATCCAGGGAAATAACAAACTCCATATAAACACTCAGCAATCATTCAGTACTGGCTGCATGTGTAATACAAACTGAGCAGCATCTATGGAAAGAAATAATGCTTTTTAAACAATGTTTCCTTACTCACTTCATTGTATTTTGGAGACTAAGTAATTATACCTGAAATAGAAACACTTTCTTCCCAATATGCAAAACCAATTTGCAGCAAATAGAACTTGCTTGTCAAGTGTGACTGATATCATAATGAGGCTAGTCGTCACAATAAATGCACCTTCTGCCCATTCGATAAATAGCATTACAAATGCTGAGGATTATAAGGTCGCCACCAAATCAGAAAACTTAGTGCTTTTGTAGCAAATTGGGACACATTTCTCTACAATAATTTCTTTCCTTTGCAGTGATGCAATAAGCAAAAATAAGAATGCATTGCCTTAGTGCAAAAGTTATAAAGCAACTGATGCACAGTGCCTTGTGAAGATAAGCATGAGACTTTTAGTTATGTTTTTGATGAATATATATATATATGCTCCACTACAAGATTATCCAGGTATATCAAATAGGTGTAATAAAAACTATGCCCTCTATCAAGCAGTTGAACTAAATATCTAAAAACTTGTAGGCATGACATGTATCTGCACTTCATGGAATTAATGTGATAAAGTACCAAAGAAAATCTAAATCCACTGTGGAAAATGTTAAATAAATAAGCATCAAAGAATATGAAATCCAGTAAATACCTTTTCAATTATTTAGCATATTTAACTGATAATTATCAGTTAAGTGATTGAATGATTCCTTTTAGTCAACATTTTTCTGTTTTTCAAGATTTTAATTATTGTACTTAATAACTGATAATTGAGCAATATATGTCACAAGGCCAATTGACACAGTATAAGCTTGCAATAAACACAAAAAGGTAACTTCTACAGCAATTAAACTACATTAACAACCCACCAAACTATTTTTATATAAAATGTTTATGAAGTTAATTGTATAAATACAAGCTTTAGTAATCAACACATTTACAAACTATAATGCTAACTATTCTTAGAGATTTAAGACCTTGTGTGGTGACTGAAATCTAACTTTTAGTATGAATTATTATTTTTATATCTGAGAATAATAATAAAGAAAAATAGTTCTATAATTCAGAAAACAAATCAAATTTATATTTAAAAAATGAATGCCTGAAATAGCCATGGGTTTCTATTTATATGTGCTTCATAGTAGAAGAGAATATGTGATTTAATTTTGGATGAGCTATTACAAGTCTTAATAAAAATATAATTAACATGTTGGAACTACTGATGAATTTTTTATGTTTGCAAAATCCTGACCAGGATGGCCCCAACTTCCACTCAGCTTGACTAAATTTAGGCAGGTTTCTTTCAGTATATTAGGTCCTTGACCTCCCTTTAATTAGAAGATTTACATTAGAAAATTTATAATTGCAAATGCTTTGTCAGCCCTATTTGGATGCATGTAAATCTGCTTAAAAGCCTCGTGCCAATTTTACAGTGCAGAAATGTTTTCCTCAAAATGCTCAGAGCCATCATTTAGAAATTCAACAATCAGTGAAGACAGGAACCCTAGTTCCCCACCTCCATGGTAGGTAGAAGTCTACCTTTTATAGGATATAGTTGACAAACACAGATGGCTTAATCACAGAGAGAAGAATTTGCATACTCAGGAATAACAGATACAAGTGAAATACCTGTGGTCAGATCCCACATTAAGTCCTCAAGATATGTCCACTGCCTTTCTCACAATTAAAATGCCTCCCCTCATTTGGTTTTAGTATAGATGAGGTAAGTATCTATCCCCTATGATATTAGACACGAGTTAAAATCTTCCTTAAATATCTTGTACAATTGTTCAACAACATCAGGTTTTAGAATTCATATTTTAAATAAATATGGCATACATTTCAATAGTAATATTAAAATTACTTGTATGGCCTTGTTCTTTAGATGACCACATGCTTAGGGTACCTACATTTATTAATTGTACAGAGTGATCTCATTGTGATATTTCCATATATGCGTATAATGTGCTTTGCTTAAATTCACTCTATTACTCTTTCTTATCTTCCACACTTCCCTCTTTACATAATTTTAATGGGTTTCCTTATTCTGTTTTTATACATGCATATGAAGTACTCCAATCATATTCACTCTCCTTCATTTTCTCATTTCACCCCCTTTCTCGAGCTGGTTACCACCACAAAATGGTCCTCACATGTCATTCTTCTGTTTTGTTTCAGTTTGGTTTGGGTTTTTTTTCAGGTCTAAATTTCACATATGAGAGAGCACATGTGATATTTGTCTTTCTCAGTCTACTTTTTTCACTAGACATAATGCTCTACAGTTCACTCCATTTTCCTGCAAGTCACATGATTTCATTCTTATTTATGACTGAATAATAATCCATGTATATTTTTAGCACATTTCCTTATCGATTCATCAGTTTATAAATAAATACTTCTATAAATAAATATTCATACTTTGGCTTTGTGAGCAGTGCTGCTGTAAGTATGAGTGGGCAGCTGTCTCTACTTTAATGCTGACTTACATTGCTTCAGGTATATCCCCAGGAGTGGTATAACAGCATGACATCATAGTCACTTTTAGTTTTCTGAGGAACGACCATACTAATTTCCATAGCAACTGCACTAATTTCTTTCTCACCCTCAGTGTACAAAGATTGCTTTTCTCCCACACATCCTTGTTAACATGGATTGTTGTATGTTTGCTTGATGACAGCCATTGTGCCTATGGTGAGGTGGGAGATAGTGTACTTCTGATCTCCTTTATTGTTAAAGATGTTAAACATTTCTTTATGTGCTTACTGGCCATTTCTTTTTGTTCTTTTCAGAACTGTCTGTTGAATTTATTTGCCTATTCACTATTTGGGTTATTTACTTTTATGTGTTCAAATTTCTGAGTTCATTATATATTCTGAATATTCATTCCTGGCTGGCTAAATAGGTGGAAAAAATTTCATCTTCAGTTCTCTAGATTTTCTTGATTCTGGCATTCTGCCAAATATTTCCTTTTGCTGTGCAGAAACATTTTGTCCCCCTTTTTTATTAGTGTGTGTTACATGCATTGTGACATTTCCATACATTCACTCAATGTAATTTGATCTGAGAGAGAATCAGTACTTAGTCAAATGTATAGAAGCATGATCCATGTATATGTACAATTTTCCTGTGTATATGGGAAGGTATCTTTGCATTTCTTAAACTGTTAACAGATCAGGCATTGGGTTTTTTGTGTTATTGAAGATATACTGACAAGTACAAACCTTTATAAGTAAGTGATTTCATATCTGATGGTTTGAAATTGACAGTTTCAGCCATTTAAATATGTCTTCTATCAGAATTTAAGCACCTTTTATCCTCCATTGTTTAGAGCTGACATAACCAGGATTTCTCCCCTTGTACTAACACGGTATGTTTCTAAGCTACTGATTTACCTCTTTGTAGTCTTCCCTGTGGGCTGAACAGAGCTCCTGAGAAAGACATTCAGTATTGTACTTGAGTAAGCCTGAGGATAAGCCTGATAAGGAAAGTCAGTGGAGTGGATTTTTTCTGTATCATATATTTGATGGATACACTTCTATTATGGGTCTTTATCTTGGTACTCTGTCAATTTTCTAAAACTATTTGACATAGCAAATATTTTTCTTTACCTTATCTATTAAATTTGTCTTTTTTACTCTATGTTGAGCCTGACAAAAACCCTTCTTTTTATATATTCATTTGGAATTCTAAAATACTGAGTGTATTTAAAAATAGCAATGGAATATGTTCCTTTTTAATGTTATTTTCAGTTTCCAATGCCCCAGATAGGCTGTAGCTGTCTATTTGTCATTGTATTCTCTTTTTACTTGCATTTTTCACTTTTCCTGTGACCTAAAGCATCACTATTAGCTTTAGTCACACCAGGAAGATGACTTGCCTTTCTCAAAGTGATTTGATCACTTTGAAAAACTTTGAAGTATTGCTATAGGAAATAAAAATGATGATTGGGGCTCAGTGAATTCTCAAGGTTCTAAAAACCTAAGGCAATTCAAGGCCATAAGTTCTCCTATTCTCTTAAAGAAATACTTTATAAAACAATCTGTGATATGAAAACAAAAGCAAAACCCTTTTATCATTTATTTTTTGGCACAGAATTTTAAATCTGTCAGTGTGATATTTACTTGTTCTTTCAACTTAGGGGAAATTCCTGACAAGGTACACATGGCTTTAAGTGTTTTCTTTTCCCTTCAAAGGTCCAATATGAGGAGAAAATCTCATAACAAACAGAACCTATGTCAGTGTCCTTTGAGGTGGAAACTGTTTTGTAATAGGTAAAGCCCCTGGAAAGGGGATTTTCTGCTTGGTATCTTGTGTTCTTGGCACTAAATCTACAGAGACTATTCTAAAATAAGAAAGAACATGTCTACATGCTTTCCTCCAGATAAGCATGGGGTATTGTTGATCCCAGATTCCTAAAATAAGTTCATATGTCAAGGTCAAATAGCATCAAAACCTGCAAAGTTACATTTATTTATTAATTTTAAACACAATAATTCCTCTAAAAAGTATTAATGAAACATACCAATCCAGCAATTATTTGGTAGAGAAGTGAAGGTTTTTTTTTTTTTACTAAATTCATAAATATAAATTTAGCTTGATTGTCAGTGACCACACAATGAAATAAAATACAAAACTTAAGGTAAAGGAAATCAACAACTAATGAGAGAAGGACTCAAATACAGAGAAGAAATGCAAGTTTACCATAGTCTTGAGAACATCCTAACTTGCCAGAGGCAGGTAGGGGCATCTTCACTGACAACAGGAGACATTTGATCAGAATATAGATAACCAATATTCAAATTGATAGTCTATTTCCCACAGCCCAATTAATGTATGGAATTTTTATTCAAGTTTTTAATTAGAAGAATCAACTGCACAACAGCACATACAGACATTGTACTGCTTCTTTCTCATAACAGGAGTAAAAATGTGTTGATACAAATCATATTTAGCTGTGCAGGAAACAGGAGGAACAAGTAGTGACTGTATTCATGTGATCACAACATGTGATTCAGTCATGTGCAGTGGCTAATGCCTGTAATCCCAGCTTCTCAGGAGGTGGAGATTGGGAAAATCTCTGATCAGGGCCAGCCAAGGCAAAAACTTAACAACACCCTATCAATGAAATAGCTAAGCACATGGCACGCACCAGTGACCCCAGCTTTCAGATACACTGCCAGAAGGACCACAGAATAGGGAAGGAACAGAAAATTCCAATGTTTACTTCCCTTTCAGATAATAAATGATGAGCAGTAGTGAAACAAAGGTGACATAGGCTGCAGGGACCAACCTAAGCTAGTGTCACTGGGCAGGTGTGGCTTGGAGAAACAAAGCCAGCAGGCCAATTATCATAAAAGTCAACCCCAAAGAAAGTACAAGACCTGTTGTCCAGCAGATCATAGAGTTCATTCATCTTATATAACTATAACTTCCTACACAGTGAAAAACACCTCCCTATCTCTCCCTGTCTTGAGCCCATGAGAACCACCATTCTCTTTTCTACTGCTGTAAGTCTGAGTGGTTTAAGGCACACCATCTAAATGGTAACAGGCAGTATTTATCCTCCTGTGATGGCTTATTTCCCCTAGCATAATGTCATACATGTCTATGCATGTTAGCATTTCCTTTTACGAAAGGCTGAATAATATTATTTTGTATACAGTGTTTTTCTTTATCCCTTAATCTTTGCACAAATTGGTACCTTTTGGGTTGTTTGCATTTATTGGCTATTGTGAAATATGCCACAGTGAACATTAAAGTGAAGACATCTCTTTGAGATCCTGGTTTCAATTGTGTAGCAACATACTCAGGAGTAGGGCTATTGGATAATATGGTAGACCAACTTTTAAGTTTCTAAGAAACCTCTTGCATGTTTCATGGCCGTCTCATCATTTTTAGAGCAGATATTTTAACTTTAGATATATATGATTCATAACATATAGCTTATTGTGATTCTGTTGAACAATGTTCAGTAATGTTTCAGCTATGTTTTCAGTAAGTCATCTTATGAATTAGCATTATAGTTAAAACTCACAGAGATATGGTTAGTTAAAGAATCTAAGATCTTTAGTTAAGTCCTGACATGACTAGGTTACTGCTTATTTTAAGGTAGTGTCTTGCCTTTGAATGGGCTGTTTTGGGCTGTGAGCCTCTTATCTATATTTCCTGCAGTAGCTGGCAGGCAGGTGCAGACCTCCACACCCAGCTTTTTCTGTTGAGATGGGTTCTCATGAACTCCCCCCGCACCCTGGGGTGGCCACAAAATATGATGCTCCCAATCTCCAGCTCCCGAGGAGCTTCAATTGTAGGTGTTAGCCAATGATTCCTGGATTTAAACTCTTAAGTATATCTGAACTCTAGGCTATTTTGAAAGAAATTAGAAAAGAATACAAATACAATTGACATTAGGTGTTTTAAACCACTCTTTTGGAAGCAAACATTTTTTACTAAGATTTAAAAAATAGGATCACAATTATTACCTTTATTGCTCTTTTGGATATTTGTATATATCTTTTCATTTTAATCCAAAAGTAAGGTTGCACTGCAATGCATGAAAAATGGTAAATAAAATTACTATTTTAATATTGATATGGAAAGCATTTACAAAATACATTAAATTCTTAAGAATCATTCAGAAAATATCAGTGGTACTATCCAAATTTTTTTTCAGCTTTTTTTTCTTTTTTTATTATATTCATATGTTCGGGTAATTGTGAACAGAGAGTATAAGCAGTAATAAGAAGGACCAAGGGTTTTTGCTAGTTGAGATAAGGATAGCTATACAGGGAGTTGACTCTCATTGATTTCCTGTGCATGTGTGTTATTTTCTAGTTAATTCTTCTTGATCTAATCTTTTCTCTAGTTCCTGGTCCCCTTCTCCTATTGGCCTCAGTTGCTTTAAAGTATCTGCTTTAGTTTCTTTGTGCTGAGGGCAACAAATGCTATCTAGTTTTTTAGGTATCTTACAATCCTCATACCTCCCTTGTGTGCACTCGCTTTATCATGTGATCAAAGTCCAATCCCCTTGTTGTGTTTGCCCTTGATCGAATGTCTGCATATGAAGGAGGACATATGATTTTTGGTCTTTTGGGTCGGGCTACTTCACTCAGAATGATGTTCTCCAATTCCATCCATTTACCTGTGAATGATAACATTTCGTTCGTCTTCATGGCTGCATAAAATTCCATCGTGTATAAATAGCACATTTTCTTAATCCATTCATCAGTGGTGGGGCATCTTGGCTGTGTCCATAACTTGGCTATTGTGAATAGTGCTGCAATAAACATGGGTGTATAGGTGCCTCTGGAGTAACCTGTGTCACAGTCTTTTGGGTATATCCCCAAGAGTGGTATTGCTGGATCATAAGGTAGATATATGTTTAGATTTTAAGAAGCCTCCAAATTTTTCTTCAGAGTGGTTGTACTAGTTTACATTCCCCCCAGCAGTATAAGAGGGTTCCTTTTTCCCCACATCCTCGCCAGCACCTGCTGTTCGTGGTGTTGCTAATGATGGCTATTCTAATGGGGGTGAGGTGGAATCTTAGTGTGGTTTTAATTTGTATTTTCTTTATTGCTAGGGATAGGGAGCACTTTTTCATGTGTTTTTTTTGGCCATATGAATTTCTTCTTTTGAGAAAGTTCTGTTTAGTTCACTTGCCCATTTCTTTATTGGTTCATTAATTTTGGGAGAATTTAGTTTTTTCAGTTCCCTATATATTCTGGTTACTATCAGAACTTTTAAGCATAAGATTCAAATTGGAGGTTTTAAAACATTTTATGAAGCTTCTAAATAATGAAGGAAGAATAAAGTGAGATGGTCATGAATTAAGGGCAGAAGAACCTAGCACATGCACAAGATTAGCTGATTGGGAAATGTCCTGGTCTCAGAATTCTTAGCTCAAATAAACAACAGCTGTTTGTTTTTTGACAAGTTGCTTCTTGTAGCTCTGTTGCTTCTAAGTTTTAAGGATGTTATCATTTTTCTCCACCAGTTTACTAGGAAGATGTAATAAGCAATAGAATAATTTGTTTCTTCTCAACTGCTTTAAAATCCCAAATGACATACTATGTGTTTTTTTTCAGGGTTTAACACTTTACTGTTGTAGCTACGAGAATATGCTAAGCCCTAATTTTGATTACTAGGTGTTCAATTCTTTGGAGTTTGCACTTCACAGCAAATCATCTGTTTAACAATTTGTAACTGTTTTATGTTAATATATAAACTTTTGAATTAGATAAATCTTTCACTATTATGGAATTAATCTATCACGCCAGGTGTAGAAAACTAATAAGTTCCTAATCCCAGTTTGAACTACTATAATTCCTTCTGTACCTAATTGAGCTCTGAACCAGAAGATCATTATTAGAGTGATGTTTAATCTCCACATTAATCTCCAACTGAGTTGGAAGAAAAAAATCCTAAGTTCTTAGCAAGAAGACACGTGAACCAAACAGTTCAGTAGAAAAGTGAAAGATGGGACACCATTTGTATCACGTGCATAGGGCTTACACTTTGTGAGGAATGGAGAAAGATCATAAAATTCCTGAGACAGAGGCTTGGAATGAAACTCAGTGATAGAACACTGAGCCCTTACTAACACATGTAAGGGCTGGATTCCATCCCCATAATTGCTAATAAAAAGTCTTGAGGTAAAGAATACTGTGACCATTGCTACTTCTAAATAGTCTAACCTTTTGCTTGTTTTCTCATTAGTGAAGTGAACTAACTCGCTGCCATTTCAAAACTTCCTAAACAATTAAACCCCCCATGTATAAAAATGGCATTTTGACCTCATTTTATGATGATTACCATTTTAATGTAAAAACTTACACCTTACAACGACCTTTAACAGCATTTTTAATGCAGTCCATCCATGAACATCTTGAAAATCAAAATCAATACATTTCTCAAGAAGAAGTTTTATTATATCTTCTGATTCACACCTTATTAGCATACATGAGGGCATTTCTAAAATTACAGAGTGAGAACTTCTTCCTTAGGCACATTAGTAAATTTATCTAAACAACTGATTTGACATCTTTTACCAATGTAGAATCTTGCTTGTCTGGGTAAAATTGTCCATTTAAGAACAGAAATGCAAATCTTATGAGCACTACTGCTCATCATTGTAAACTTTTTCTAAGGTTACATGGAGACAATAAACATGAATTCTTTTGAATTACTGGGAATTACAGTGTAGAATTCCTTATTTAATGTCCTTCAATGGACAACAAATGTACTGAGGTAATTTACCTGAAGTAGGTAATGATTTAAATAAAGAATTGTCCATTTATTCCCTAGTATGATGTGATATATTAAAATTCATAGCTAAAGCTTAGGTTTTAACTGTCTGCATAATTGCAAAAATAATAGAGAAAATATCACTGCTATACTATTGATAATAAAAGTCTTAGTAGTTTCAGTTAGTGAGATGGTTAACCTTCTTCATCATACCGGGGAATAGTTTTGGTGATAAGTAATGTTCTCAAAGCCATATTCCCAGCAAGTGGAGAAACTAGGAGTAAAACACAGTCTCATGTATATAAAGCCTTTTCTTTACCCCTGGTCCATGATTTATCTTCAGTAAAGCTTATCCAATCAAACTGTTTGTATTTCCTTTGCTCATACCATTAAAATTCAAAACCTCTAACAAAATTAGAGGGGGAATAACTAGGGAGAAAATTAGGGGCGGGGGAGTTTTTCCCCAACTGGCAATATGTGGTAGTAGCAGCTAATAGTCACTTAGGGATAACTTAACATTCTTCAGAGATAGTAATTTAAAGCAAATATTCAACCAGTACACTATGATCTTCAACTCCTATTTATGCTTAATAAATAATTTTGAATAAAGTTATATAAGAAACATAATTGAAAAATACTATGATTTCAGAATTTCATTTTTAGTCAAAAGTTAAACTAAAAGCCTATGCATTTTAAAGCAAATAAACTAATATGGAACCCCTTTAGCTAATATAAAATTACAAGACCATCAAAATAACCTTATAAATTTCTGACACCAATCAATATTACAAGGGAATATGAACCATAGTATTTATAGTATTCTTGTGTTTTTCATTCTGAATAATTGCTTTTTACCTTACTGAAGTTTTGTGTTGGTATTTGTCATTGTATACCAATAAACATATGTTAATCTTACTGTCTATTTAATATTTCTGTCTTGAGCAATTATTATCACTATGGAACACCATTAAGATTTCTTGGGAAAAGTTGAAGGTACTGTACCTCTGCAGATCATCAAATGCATGTATATTTGCTCCACTATTTATTAAAAATTCTGCCCTCTCTGTTTTATTTTCCTTTAGAGCAAGCAAAAGTGGTATGAGTTCTTCCTGGGAAATGACAAACTCAGTTTATAATTCAAAAATTATGTATTTCTTTACTGAAATGAAAGTCTTAGGCAAGACCCTATGAACATGAACTTAAAATGCACAGAGTAAATATACAGTGTTCTCATTATTCTCACCCCACTTTGTTTCACGTGTTGCTCTTTCTCCTTGAAATGCCCCCACCCTGCCTAGTCCTCTCCAAAACTCACATTAAGTACTTAACTGGTTTCATGAATCTTACCTCCTACCACAGCATCTATATGCCATGTTATTTTGTATTCATGTGACTACTCCCATGTAAACCAAGAGCTTCTTTTTATTGCTTTATTTTTTCATTTCATTTGTGTTTTTAAATTTTTATTTAATTCAAATTTGCACAAAGTTTGGGTCATTTCTCCCCCCTTCCAACCGCACCCTTCTTTACTCACCCCCTTTCCCTCCCTTGCCCTCCATTACACCTTCCTACCAGGCAGAAACTATTTTGCCCATATCTCTAATTTTGTTGAAGAAAGAGTATAAGCAATAATAGGGAGGAGCAAGGGTTTCTGCTAGCTGAGATAAGGATAGCTATACAGGGAGTTGACTCGCATTGATTTCCTGTGCATGTGTGTTACTTTCTAGTTAATTCTTCTTGAGCTAACCTTTTCTCTAGTTCCTGGTCCCCTTCGCCTCGGTTGCTTTAAAATATCTGCTTTAGTTTTCTGCATTTAGGGCAACAAATGCATCTAGATTTTTAGGTGTCTTACATATCCTCCTCCTGGTCTTTTGGGCAGGGCTAACCTCACTCAGAATGATGTTCTCCAATTCCATCCATTTACCTGTGAATGGTAACATTTCATTCTTCTTCATGGCTGCATAAAATTCCATCGTGTATAAATACCACATTTTCTTAATCCATTCGTCAGTGGTGGGGCACCTTGGCTGTTTCCATAACTTGGCTATTGTGAATAGTGCTGCAATAAACATGGGGTTGCAGGTGTCTTTGGAGTGACCTGTGTCACATTCTTTTGGGTATATCCCCAAGAGTGGTATTGCTGGATCATACGGTAGATCTATGTTTAGCTTTTTAAGTAGCCTCCAAATTTTTTTCCAGAGTGGTTGTACTAGTTTACATTCCCACCAACAGTGTAAGAGGGTTCCTTTTTCCCTTACATCCTCTCCAACACCTGTTGTTGGTGGTGTTGCTAATGATGGCTATTCTAACAGGGGTGAGGTGGAATCATAGTGTGGTTTTAATTTGCATTTCCTTTATTGCTAGAGATGGTGAGCATTTTTTCATGTGTTTTTTGGCCATTTGAATTTCTTCTTTTGAGAAAGTTCTGTTTAGTTCACTTGCCTCCTATTTCTTTATTGTTCATTAGTTTTGGGAGAATTTAGATTTTAAGTTCCCTATAATTCTGGTTATCTGTCCTTTGTCTGATGTGTAGCTAGCAAATATCTTCTCCCACTCTGTGGGTGTTCTCTTCAGTTTAGAGGCCATTTCTTTTGTTGAGCAGAAGCTTTTTAGTTTTCTGAAGTCCCATTTATCTATGCTATCTCTTAGTTGCTGTGCCACTGGGGTTCCATTGAGAAAGTTCTTATCTATACCTACTAATTCCTGAATATTTCCTACTCTTTCCTGTATCAACTTTAGAGTTTGTGGTCTGATCTTTAGATCCTTGATCCATTTTGAGTTAATATTGGTATAGGGTGATATGCATGGATCTACTTTCAGTTTTTTGCACACTGCTAACCAGTTTTCCCAGCAGTTTTTGTTGAAGAGGCTGCTTTTTCTCCATCGTATATTTTTAGAGCCTTTGTCAAAGACAAGTTGGTTATAGTTGTGTGGCTTCATATCTGGGTCCTCTATTCTGTTCCACTGGTCCTCATGTCTGTTTTTGTGCCAGTACCATGCTGTTTTTATTGTTATTGCTTTGTAATATAGTTTGAAGTCAGGTATCTTGATGCCTCCAGCATTGTTCTTTTGACTGAGTATTGCCTTGGCTATTCATGGCCTCTTGTGTTTCCCTATAAATTTAACGGTAGATTTTTCAATCTCTTTAATGAATGTCATTGGAATTTTGATGGGAATTGCATTAAACATGTAGATTACTTTGGGGAGTATCAACATTTTTACTATGTTGATTCTACCAATCCATGAGCATGGTAGATCTCTCCACTTTCTATAGTCTTCCTCAATCTCTTTCTTCAGAAACTTATAGTTGTCCTTGTAGAGGTCGTTCACATCTTTTGTTAGGTTTACACCTAGGTATTTGACTTTTTTTGAGGTTCTTGTAAACGGAATTGTTTTCATATACTCTTCTTCAGTTTGTTCATTATTAGTGTATATAAATGTGAATAAGTTTTCTATGTTGATTTTATATCCTGCTACCTTGTTGTAGCTATTGATGGTGTCTAAGAGCTTCTGAGAAGAGTTTTTTTGGGTCTTTAAGGTATAGGATCATGTCATCTGCAAATAGGGATGTTTTGACAGTTTCTTTACCTATTTGTATTCCTTTTATTCCTTCTTCTTGTCTAATTGCTCTGGCTAGGAATTTCAGTACTATTTTGAATAGGAGTAGAGAATAGTGGTCACCCTTGTCTAGTTCCTGACTTTAGAGGGAATGGTTTCAGTTTTTCTCCATTAAGTATAATGCTGGCTGTAGGTATGTCATATATAGGTTTTATAATGTTGAGTTACTTTTCTTCTATTCCTAGTTTTCTTAGAGCTTTTATCATGAAATGGTGTTGGATCTTATCAAAGGCTTCTTCTGCATCTATTGAGATGATCAAGTGGTTTTTGTCTTTGCTTCTGTTAATGTGGGTTATTACGTTTATTGACTTTCGTATGCTGAACCACCCCTGCATTCCTGGGATGAAGCCTACTTGGTCGTGGTGAATGATCTTTTTGATGTGTTGTTGAATTCGGTTTGCCATTGTTTTATTGAGGATTTTTGCACCAATGTCCATTAAGGAGATTGGCCTATAGTTCTCCTTTTTGGAGGCATCTTTGCCTGGTTTTGGGCTAAGTGTAATACTGGCTTCATAAAGTGTGTTTGGCAGTTTTCCTTCCTTTTCTATTTCATGGAACAGTTTAAGGAGGGTTGGTATCAGTTCTTCTTCCAAGGTCTGATAGAATTCAGCAGAGAATCCATCATGTCCCGGACATTTCTTTTTGGGGTGACGCTTGATTGCTGCTTCAATTTCATTTTGTGTTATAGATCTATTCAGGTGATTAATATCCTCTTGGTTCAGTTTTGGATGATCATATGTACCTAGAAATCTGTCCATTTTTTTAACATTTTCGAATTTATTTGAATATAGGATCTCGAAGTAGTCTCTGATGATTTCCTGGACTTCCATGGTGTTTGTTGTTATCTCCCCTTTTGCATTCCTGATTCTACTAATTTGGGTTTTTTCCTCTCCTTATTTTAGTCAAGGTTGCCAGGGGTCTGTTGATCTTGCTTATTTTTTATTAGAACCAACTTTTTGTTTCATTAATTGTGTGGTTTTTTTGGTTTCTATTTCATTGATTTAAGCTCTTATTTTTATTATTTCTCTGTTTGTTTTGGGATTTGCGTGTTTTTGTTTTTCTAGGAGTTTGAGATGTATCATTATGTCATTGATTTGGGATCTTTCAGTCTTTTTAATGTATGCACTCATGGCTATAAACTTTCCTCTCAGGACTGCCTTTCCTGTGTCCAATAGGTTCAAGTAGGTTGTGTTTTCATTTTCACTGACTTCCAGGAAGTTTTTAATTTCCTCTTTTATTTCATCAATGACCCATATTTCATTAAGCAATGAGTTATTCAGTTTCTGGCTGTTTGCACGTTTTTTTTGTCTTTATTTTTGTTGTTGAGTTCTAGTTGTATTGCATTGTGATCAGATAGAATGCATGGTATAATTTCTATTTTCTTATATTGCTGAGGCTTGCTTTGTGCCCTAGGATCTGATCTATTCTGGAGAAGTTTCCATGGGCTGCTGAGAAGAATGTATGTTGTGTAGAAGTTGGATGAAATGTTATGTAGACATCAACTAGGTCCATTTGATCTATTGTATATTTTAGATGTAGGATTTCTTTATTGATTTTTTGTTTGGATGACCTATCTACTGATGATAATGGGGTGTTAAAGTCTCCCATGACCACTGTGTTGGCGTTAATATATGCTTTTAGGTCCTTCAGGGTATGTGTGATGAAATTGGGTGCGTTGACACTGGGTGCATATAGGTTGATAATTATTTCCTTTTGGTCTACTTCCCCTTTTATTAGTATGGAATGTCCTTCTTTATCTCGTTTGATCAATGTAGGTTTGAACCAAGAGCTTCTTGATGGCAGGGGCCATTATCTTTATCAGAGGGCCTCACACCTAGAAAACAGCCTCAAAGGTTTTCAGACAGTCTATTCGATGAACTCAAATAAAACATTCCATGGGTGTCACTGATTGTTTACATTTAAAGAAGATAAATTTACTTTCATTCTAAGCATTTAAATCAAATCCCGGTCATGCTGAAATGATGGCTATATCTACCTTAACCAGAGCTGTACTTCCGTCCCTATCACGGGCATTAATCTCACACTGCTTCTGCAGTAGGAAAGTCACCACCTGTGTATTCCCATAGAAACTGGCAAAATGCAGAGCAGTTCTGTGGAAATGAAAGAGTTTTTTACAAAATTAGAGAGTGATATCTCAAAATACTCAGGTATTATGTAATTCTAACCATTGCATGTAATTCCTCTGCTTTCTAAACAAATATTTCTTTTTTCTAAGAAAGGAAGACATTTATTAGCTCTTATTAACTAACTACAATAAAGAAAATGCAGCCTATTTGAATGATAATTTTTGGCACTGGGAATCGAACATGTGGCCTCCAGTGTGTTAAGCAAGCGCTCTACCACTGAGCAACATAATCTTCAATCCCGAGAAGCTTATTTGAATAAAAATGACATGACATTTAGATTTAACTCCTCCTGAGTTCGAATCCATGTGTTACCTGGGACTTTCTAGGCCCCAATTTCCTCATCCAAAAATAGGAATCATGAACACAGAGCCAGGGTCTGGACACAGGGCCATGGGCCTTGTCACCCTGAGAACACCATGGAGCATTTCAACAGTCGAGTCTGCTGCAGCTTGCAAACCAGGGCCCCGGCTTCGAGGGCAGTGGGGGCTAGACATTGTGTGGGGCCCACTCTGCTCTCAGGGCAAATAGTCGGAGAGAATTCTGAATGCCTGCCGATAGATGAGGGTGTTGGGACAGTGAGACTCAGAAATTCTGCACTCCAAGTTGGATGATGCTGTTGACTGTAGTCTGCCTACATTTAGGACTAAATTGAAAAGGCAAGATGAGCTTGTTGCATGGAAAGTGTGATAACTGCCAGTGAGCTCTACTCTCCTCTATCAAGGGAAGTAAGTTATGAAGATTCACCCTTCAGAAATACACAAACTAATTAGTGAAGAAGCATGTGAGAATTACAGAAATGTACTGAGAGTGAAAATGGCACCCCTACTAAACATCGGTGACGTAACTAAAAAAAGGAGGAGGAGGGGGAAAAACATCTCTCCACTTCAGATTCCCTTGTATGTTCCTTCATTAAAGAACATATCCACATAGGTGCGCACTGATATAAAATGAATTTTGATTATCATTTGAATAATTTTTGTGCAAAATTGATACACTATGGGAGATAGTTCCCTCATTGTGCACTTTTCTATCATTCATGTAACAACGATTTTTATTTTGTACATTAAAATAAAATGCAGTATTACTTAATTTTGTTGGTTAAGTCACTTTTAAAGAGTCGATAAAGGGAAGGGAAATCTTGGTCTTGTTTCGCTCCTGGTGAAGATGGCCTGGTGCAGGCCCCTCCAGATGTGCAGCTCCCAGGTGCCGAGGAGCCTGCGGTGGGAAGAAACCCAGAACCTGGGTTCAGCACAGCCTGGCCTCCTCCCCATGGGGCGAGCTGGGGAGGGCGGCCCCTCCTCCCTGTCCTTGCTTCGCTGTCCTTATTACCTCTCCTTGCTGTCTCTGTAATTCACTTTCTGCTTCCCTAGTCTGAGGATCTGCTTTATTTCGTTCAGGTCACCCTCATATGCCGCCCTGCTGAAGGCATCGCCAGTCTCAGTTCCGTAGCTGAGCTCAGGACTGTGATGTCGAAAACCCAGGAAGCACTTCCGTTTGTCACAGAAGCCCAAGGGCGTCCTGTCCTTTACCCCCAAACCAAAGGCCTTCTTCGTGGTTGAGGCGCCCGGCCTCAAAGGTCCCTTTCCTACTGCCGCTCCGCTGCCTCACAGGCCTCTTCTCTTCCGCGCTCGGGTTTTCGTGGCCTCCCGAATCAAATGGTTCACCTACCAGAAGTGAACCAGCGACCCACGCAGAGCTCTGTGACGAGTAACTGTCAATTGGTGGAAACAGTTGGCTTAACTGTCGTTGCCAAGCAACGGAGGTACACCACAAGTGCGCGCAAGTGTCAACGCGCATGTGCGCGTCAGAGAGCTGTTTGCCCAATCGCAGATAGAGCGCAGTCCAACATTCATTTGAATTTCAAAGAGTGTTCTACACATCCTCCAAAATGTCACCACTAAACTTTTTTCTTTTTGTATAATAAAAGAGAGGAAAAAAATCTCAGTGGAGCACCTCATGTGTGCCTCCAACAGCTGGTAGTCAGCGATGCCCAAGTGCGCATGTGCTAGTCCTTAGCAGTCAAATAAGACCCGATCCCAGCCGGCATGCCTTCAAAATTCAAATCAAAGTGCGTTGCGTACACGTTTGAAATTTTCATAATGTAAACCATTGTTGTTTTGCAAAAGAAAAATTTAAGTGTCAGTGGAACAACCGATGTGCGTCTCACACAACAGTGACAAGCGTGGCGTGCGACGGTGCTCCGCTGCGCATGTGCCAGGCCCTCCCTGTCAAAACGCAGCTGCAGCACACCCATGCATTCCCTTAAAATTCAAAGTCAAAGTGTGTTAACGTCATCATGAAGCCATTGTTTTACAAAGGCAAATGAAAAAGTCAATGGAGCAATTAACTGCGCCTCTGACATCAGTGACAGGCCCAGCAGCCAGCGGTGCTCAACTGCGCAAGTGCAGTTACCTGCCTGTTACATTGCAGCCCAAGTGCGGCCTATCTTTCCATCAGAATTCAAGGTCAAAGTGCGTTATATACATATATCGAAATGTTATAGGAAACATGTTGTTTTGTACAATAAAAAAGTAAAAAAACACTTCAGGGAGCATCCACTTGTGCTGCTCAGCCAACAATGACAGACTGCAGCCAATGCTGCTCAAGCGCTCATGTGCAAGCCCTGTCTGTCAAATCGTCACAGGAACGCAGCTCTGCATTCATTCAAAATTCGAAAGTCATACACGTTACATACATGTATGAAAATGTCATCGTGAAAACCAGTTTTTGTACAACTTAAAAGAAAAAAACCTTCAATAGGAGGCGAACACGGCTTAATTTGGAGGTGTTCCTGCCGCCCTCCACCTGCTGCAGTTAACCTCAAGCACGCACTATATTCCTCCCTCCTGGTCAGTACTTGGGCTTCATGACACTGAGCACCAGATGGAGGAGTTTACACGACTAGCACCTGCTTATGCACGATCACACATTCAAGATACGTGATGGTGAATTATAGGACGTTAAAAAACTGAATTTATTCAAATATGACTTTGCACAGTATTCTCTAACTTTGATCCTATTCCAATGTCCATTCGCATAATCTGATGCACATTCATTGCCAGAATGCGCACAAGGGCTAGGCCTCTATTTGTGTCTCTGTTTTATCAAGACACCTATGGTTCCTATTCACGATACAATTCACCTGACATTGAAAGTAGAGAACATATGCAAGGTTCTCTATTGAAAAGCTTTGGTTTTCAACATATGCTTCTCTCATTTTTCAAGCCTCATTGCTTCTAAAATAGTAAGTTTAGATATCTTATGACAAACTGAATAGGACACTGCTGCAAAACTCATTGTTGGGTACACTAATGTTAACAGAATATCTCTGAGCATCTTCCCAAAAAGGATGTTGTTCATTTCTCTGGTGATGTTGATCAAAGAGGAGAAAGTGAGGCAAAAAGCCAAGTGCAAGGTAAAAAATAGACTCTCTTTTATGTAGCCATTTCATAGACTGTTCATTTGTAACATGATGTGGTGTATGTTGGCCAGTATGCCCCAATACCCAAAGAATGTGACCAATTAAGATAATGTTAATAAGAATTTTAAATTGCTATTACATAATCTCATTTTGCACCTTGGGTAAAAGATAAGAAAAAGGCTTAATGAGTTGGATCTTTGCTGAAACTTTCAGCAACTGATGTTGCAGTTTCAGATTTTAATTGAACGCATCACTGAAGGAGATCCATTATGGGTTACAATTCAAGGTAGACCAGTATCTTAGGAATGTCTGGAATCAAAACAGATGGTCAATGAAGTTGGAATGAACCTAACAAAGGAAGACTTTCAAGGGATCAAATCAGGGAAAATTATTCATGTTGGAACTATGAATAATTGAAAAAACAAAGAAAATTTCTATATCCATAGGAAAGTTAAGAAAATTGTTGAGAGAATATAAAATGAACTTCTAAAATCAAACATTGTTCTAGAAATAGACATAATATCCTCCCACTTCTAATCTGCCTCATAGTTTTGAAGTCATGAATGACTGAAACATATCATCATTCAGTGTTTGTTTCAAACCAAAGACAAACATGAATCTGTGTTGACATACATAAATGTATGCAAGCTAATGTGACATGAAATGTATCTACTTCACAGCACATCATTGTGTGGGTCAAAATTAGAGAAACGGAACCAAGAAAACCATAATATTCATTATAGAGAGACCAAGAAAGTCAAAGTAACATCAGAAGTCCAGTAGACAGTTGTCTTTTTATGTTCTTTCTATTTGAATCATGGCACTGAGAAACACTATAGGCTAGAATCTGTAATGAGAATTAAGTTTAAAATTGGGAATTGTAACTTTTTTGGGGTGGCATTGGGGTTTCAATTCATGGTCTCATGTCTGCGAGGCAGGCAAGGGGTGAATATGGTGCAAATAATGTGTGCACATGTATGTAAATGAAAAAATCAGACCTGTTGAAACTATTCAAGGAATAGGGGAAAGGAGATATAGAAGAATGATGGAGTGGGTGAATTCAAGTATGATATATTTGACATATGTAACAACTTTTGTAAACGCCACAATGTACCCCAAGCACAACAATAAAAACATTGGGAATTGTACCCTGTATTCACAGAGATTCTTAAGATTGATGAACCCCCTCTTTACGACCATGATCCAATGCACATTCTGATTAAAAATCTCTGAGGTGCTGCATGTATATTAATTCCATCTTCGTGCAAATATTGTGGACTGCATCCACACTTTGAGTAGACTGAGTAGTAGCGTCCTTTGAAGGAAATGCTATCACATGCACACACACGTGTGTACATAAACATATAAACATAAGTAAACATAGGTATGCGTTGACTGATATTGAAATAAACATATATAGTTCAGAGTCACAACATTTGCAATGAAAGGTGCATATTTTGCTTTCTTTTCTGAGCATGTCTAGAGCTATGATCACATTAGCAAAGGGATGGAGATATAGAAAGTACAATTCAGTGTACTTCCTAGGATTTTTATTCTTTATGTTTGTTTATATTTGTAGAATTTTATAAATCTATAGTTCTAAATTTCTACTGCTAAACATAGAAGGGACTGTTTAGAATCAGTTGTCGGGAGGCGGGCAAATTGGGAAGTGTCAGGATGTGAGAATCAGGCATTATTTCGTAAAAGTAGAGAGAACATGTGGGAAGAAGGAAGAAGTGAAGGGTCACCTAGTCACACTGAGTTCGTGAGGACTCAGTTCGGAGGGTCTCTCTCACTTTCCATTCAAGAAAATGCGCATAGCTGTCCTTACACATTAGTGGCAGCGAGAGAAACCGCTGGGACTGTGGTTCAGTGTGCACACTCGCTTTTCCTCTCTAAAACAATCAAGCGTCAAAGGATTGTTTGCTGTGTTGGTGTTGGTTATTGGGATGAGGTTTATTTAAATACATAAGCATTAATTTTATGGAGAAATAGCTAATTTTTAGAAGATTCACGTTAGACAAAAGCCATACAATTTTAGAAAGAAAAGATATGAGACAGTCCATTGCTCAAATGAGAACGTTGTGACTTTTCCTAACTGTTGCCTTGATTTAAAATAAACCAGGTGATTAGCTAATAATTCTGTGATGATTCAATTTATTTTTTCTTCTGAAGATCATATTACAATAACAAATACTTTTAAGATATTATTCCTGGATGTCGTTCAAATACATTCCCGCATGAGGAAATGAAGAAACTAAACATGTCTTAAGTAGTGGAAGAAGGAAATATAGTCATAGAAGTAGACCACAGGGGTATAGAGTGAAAAGGAATATTTTAAAGAATTATCACCCTGTAAGAAATACAAGTTGTCCCAGAAGCAGGATGAAGCATCACTCTGCATGAATATATGGTTGACTTTGTCAAATGTACATTAAGTTGATTATATGTCTCTTTAGCTTTTCAGAATCTTCTAAGAAACATTCTCACTTGAAGGTAATACCTTTAACATATTTATCCTAGATAATTAAATTCATTTTGGATGAAATATACAATAAGTATGAAGTGTTTTCTTTCAAAACCCATGCTGCCTCCTACCAAAAAGAGAGGTTCTTTTCCAACTAAGTCATTATCAAAGAAGGATGTACAAACATTCAGATCAGGTAAATTATTTTAAAATAATTGAAATGTTCATAGGCTTTTCATCTCTAATTCATATTGATATTGATGTTTCAAAGAAAGGAATTTACAGGTTTAATGATAAATTTTTATGCCAGCCTGGGGTTTGAACTCAGGGCTTTTTGTTTGCAAAGTAGGTGCTCTACTGCTTGAGCCATACCTTCCAAGTCTAAAAAGTTTTTTAAAATGTAACCTGCAACTCAGATGTTTCTATGTGCATGACTAAATACCTTAAACTTCCCAGTTTGGAATTCAACACATATTAGAGGTTCCCAGAGATCAGTATTGAAAATTAAATGTATTTCCAACGTATAAGATTATTTATTGGAGAGCTGGGCCCACGGGTGCACACTTGCAGTCCCAGATTCTCAGCAGATTTTGACTAGAGGATTCCTTGAGCACACGAGTGCAGAGTCATTCTGAGAAACATAGCAAGATATTGCATCTAATTATAGAACAGAACATCTATGTTCATTCTACTTAGCTACTCAGCCTATTGATTATCTGTATCTAGCGTGTGTTGAAAAAAAACGTTTTGGTGGTGCTGGGGTTTGAACTCAGGGCTTAGTGCTTGCCAAGCTGGCACTCTGCCACTTGAGCCACACCCCTAACCCTTTCTGCTGTAGGTATATTTTGAAGAGGGTATTACATTTGTACCCAGGCCACGATGGACCATGGTATTTTATAATGTCTGCCTATCCGGGTTGACTAGTGAGAACAACTCCACCTAGATTTTGATTGAGATGGGGTCTCATGAGCTTTTTGCCTGGGCTAGTCTTAAACTGCAATCCTTAGTTTCTACTTCTTGAGTAGTGAGGAGTACAGGTCTGAGCTACTGCAGCCACCTCATTAATTTTAGAGGTTTTTGTCAGTAAATTTGGTGCTATTAAGCACTCAGGTAAGTATGGTTGATAGCAATAAATGAAACGCTAAATGTTATAATTTAATGTAAAAGAATACTAAAGAAATATTATACTGTAATTATGTAATATAATATAATCCAATGTAATAGTATAGAACAGAATATAATACTATAGAATATAATATAATGTTTATCTTAACTAAATATATGAATATGTCAACAGAAACAGACATCAGGAAAAGATTTAAAAAAGGCTTGATGTTAATGAAACTAACCAGCCACATGTAAGTAAAAACTTCAATTTAAATTTCTTTTTTTTTATTATTCATATGTGCATACAATGCTTGGGTCATTTCTCCCCCCAGTCCCCACCCCCACGCTTACCACCCACTCCACCCCCTCCCTTTCACCCCCATCAATTTAAATTTCTAACATTATATTCTTTGAATTGATAACATTGCCTGGGCCAAATAAATCACCTTTCAGTCTACTCTTTTAGAATCAATAGATCATAATTTAATATTAAGTGTTTAGTTTTATAAACATTTTGGCTAGGTATAACTCTTACATATTTTTATATTCTATGGTAAGATATGGATAAACATTTTGCATGGAATACAGGCAATTTCGTTTCTGAATATTATTTGTGCCTCACCTTGTGTAGCTTCCTTACATGATAAAGAAGTTCAGATCAAATTTGTGTTTTATGGTTTGGTGGTTGAAATTTGAACAAGAAAACACTGATGATCACTGAGTTATATTCTTGTTGAATGATGATTGCTCCTCCTGGGTCAAATTTTGTAGTTTCATATTACCATGTAGTAAAGCAAACATTAAAGATTTAATTCTTCTGTCTGGTCTCTTACTGACTTCAGTGTTTATGTTGAGGAAAAAAACAGTGTCACCAAAGCATACCCCTGCCTACTGAAAGAAAATGTTACATTCTAGAAAGGGACCTTTTATACTAAGGTACAGCAAACAGGTTGGCTCACACAATTTAGTGAGCACATTCACTTTTTTGATATCTCAGTATTCAAATGAAAAATGATTAGGAAAGGCAATAGGGGAAATAGCTTTGTGCAGAAAGGGGAAAGATTCCTTTCCAAAATATCACCTCCTTTAAATCTGGCTGTTTGATGTAAAGTTTAGTAGGAAAGGCAGAAGAAAACATCTTTGTGTTTTTATTTGTGTTAGTCATACAGGGAGTGAAAATAATGTATATAAAGAGAGAATGAAAGGAAAGGCATGAAATAAAGAATAATTTTTTTAGAAATTTTGGAAAACTGTTTCTTTTGCTTAAGCAGAAAGTAAACAGAATTTACAAAATTTGCAATGACTTGTAATGGCAAAAATTAAATGAAGCCAAACTATGTGTTATGAACTAAAATGATGAAAATTTAACTGGCTCAAATGATAAAGTCAATGGAAACAGCACAGTTCTTTTTATTGATAAGTATCTTTACCCTTAGCATGTAACTTTTGTTAAAGGTTGAAGAGAAAATGAAAGGTAATGGAAAGGAAGTGGTAGAAATCCCACATGATGGCATTAATGCTGCCGTTGTTGCTGAAGAAGGACTGATTCCACAAAGAGAGAATTGGGAAGCCCATATCCAACAATCTCCTGTAAACCAGAATGAAGAACATGATTGGAAAGAGCAAGCAGTCTTTAACTTTAGATAATCACTGTCATCCTATGAAATAAATTATAATTTGGTCTAATGTTGATGACTCACTAATTTGATGTTTTACTAGAGATATGCAGCCTTGCATGGATATAAAAAATGTAAATTGATAATAACATATCAGCATCTCAAATTATATTAATAAGCATTCCAAATAATAATGAGGCCTGGCAAATGTGATGAAAAGTCTTCCTCATACACTGTTGGTAAATATTTTTGAAGGGTAACTTAGTAGCATGTACTAAAATTTCAAATACATAATTATTTTAATCTAACCCCATCACTTATGTGACTGGATCCTTCTTGGACAGGAAAACCTGACTTACACAAATATATACATACGTTATGGACATTTATAATAATTATATACAACATACAATAATTTAATTTACATATTTAATATAAACAAATATCTTTGTCATATCATGAAGTTGAAGATAGTACAGTCATCAGCAAGTAAATAGATAAATTAATATATCCATAAAATAATGTAGTATGCAAATTCTTATACTGAGGTTAGATCTATACTCTATTGATTATTTTGTTATTGAAATTTATTTAAAACATCGAGTTTGATGACATCTTAAACAAACTTTGTTTGAATACTTGTAACATCTGGTGAGATGTAAAAGAAAGATACCTGCTATCCTGGCACTCTTCTCATGACCAAAAAAATGACTACCACTTGCTTCTGGTTCCACATACATGACTGCTGAAACATTGAACCCCTAAATTCATTGTTAAGAGATTGTACATGGGGAGCAATGTTCCATAAGTAGTTTAATTTATTGGGCAAAACCTATTAAAATTTCTTCACAGAATCTGTGATATACTAAACCAGTTACTGGCAAACTTTTTCTTCAAAGTAAAACATAATAAATACTTAGCAGTTTTGGAACATAACATCTCTGCCATTGTGGTCCAACATCTGTTATAAACAAGAAATGAATGAGTGTGGCAACATTTCAATAAAAACTTATTTTACAGTGCTTATTAAAGAGTACCACAAGGAAATTCCCCAAACAAAAAAGCCCCCAAAGGAGGCTGTATGCAACCCATAGGTTCTAACTTGCTACCACCTGTGCTAAACACTAGACGCTGCCTGTGCAGGGAAGCTTCTCTATTAGCAGGAGCCTACACTCATGTCACAATCCTCCTTAATAATAACGTATTTCACTGTCCACCACACAATATTTTTCCAGTGGCTTCTTAAACATTTTACATAAACTTAGTTTGGGAAATAGATTAAATCAATACATAATTCCTTGGAACTCATTTTACTTATCAGTTAAATTTGATGCAATGAACAGCTGCCCCAAGCAATTTCTTTACATGACTTCAGGATATCACATGCTCACCTGGTTTTCCTTCCTATTCTTTAGCCCATCCACCTTAGTCTGTTTGACTTCTGACACTTTACCCCAAACTTTTACACATACAAGTTTCTCAGGGCTCGTGTTTGATCTTTTTTTCTCAAGATCTACATTACTGTATATGTAATAACTATTTCCAAATTTCTATCTCCAGTCCTGGTCTCTCTCTTTAAATCAAGACCTTGGTATCTACCCACTGACATCTCTCTTTGGTTTATCTATTATTCATCGCAACCTCAGTCAGGTCCAAAAATGGGCTCCTGATATTTTTGCGCAAACATGCCCCTCATTTCTACTTGAATTAATAGCAACTCTTCAAGTTTCCTGCCAAAATACCTTGATGTCATTCATGGCTCCTCTGTCTCTATTATGATTTGCATCTAATCTATGAGCACATTTTGGCAAATTAACTTCAAAATATGTTCAAAAACAAATCACATCTTCAAGGGCCAAGCAGCCATCACATGCTGTCTACATTTATGTAATAGTTTGTCGATTAGTCTTCTAGTTTCTTTTTACCTTCTTTTCATCTTAACACAGTGGTGAACCTATTAATTTGTGCTCCACGCGGATTGGTGTGGTTACATTGAAGATGGAATGATCACAGTTGGAGGCCAGTATACTCAAAGAAAAGTTAGTGAGACCCTCTCTCAAAAACTACCCTGACTATGGTAGTGTACACCCATAACCCAGCTACTTTGGAGGCAGAAGTAATAAGATCATGGTTCAAGGCCAGATCTTGGTGAAAGCATGAGACCCTACATAAAAACAAATGAAAACAAAAAAGGCTGGAGCTTGGCTCAAGTGGTAGAGTGCTTGCCTAGGAAGCATGGAGCCCTGAATACAAAGCCCAATACTACCAAATAATATTGTGAGCCAAATGGTGTCATGCTCATGTTCAGAAAGTTCCATTGCCTCCTGTTTAACTCAGAGTACATGTCAAAGTGTTTCCTACAACCTAGGCTTTTCACAATCTGACCCCTGTTATAACTGAATTCAACTTGTGTTTTTCTATCATATTTACTAGACTCCAGATATACAGAATCACTCCCTTTTCCTTACTTACTCCATTCACACTTCTGTGCTTGCAACTTTTCTATCCAGACAGCTTCCTGATTGCTCCTTCTTTTCCTTCAGTTCTTTACTTAAATGCCAGTTTCTCTAGTTACTCAAAGATTTACACCACCCCTCACCTGAAGAACATAAAAATTTCATTTTTCTTCTTTGGTTTTCTACCAGCACTTTGTCACTGGAGGCATATTTAATTGGAATGTATGTATCTCTGATCGGATGATTTTCAGGAGGCAAGTGGCTGATATTGATTGGATAGTAGAGTAGTTATCTACACACATTTTTTTCTTGTAAATAATTGTCACTTTTGTTTTTCTTTTTCATCCTTTTATGTACTCATAGTATAACAGTCTCTAGTGGGGAAATTTCCAATGGAAAAAATTCAATCTCTATAAATTCATGTAGTTATATGATAGTGGTATTACGTGCCCATCACCTGTATTTATGCCATATAAAAGTAATTGCAGCCAGCACGCATGGCTCACACCTGTAATCCCAGCTATTCAGGAGGCAGAGATCAGGAGGATTAGGGTTTGAAGACAGCCTGGGCAAACAGTTCACGAGACCCTGTCTCCAAAAAACCCATCACAAAATAGGGTTGGTGGAGGTGTAGGCACTGAGTTCAAACCCCAGTACTGCAAAAAATTGCAATGGTCTCTTGGTAAGTTCCACTTTTTATGTTAGGACTAGACACTATGCTGAAGGTATACAAATGTTTCCAAACAGAACAACATAGCACAAATCAAGTTATTACTCCTATGTTTAAGAGCATTGCCTTGAGGTGGTGTGATTTTTGTCTTGCAGTGTATCATTCAAGCTTGGCATAGCATTCATCTCTTTTTGCTTGTTCCTGTGTATTTCATGCTTTCTTTACAAGTTCCAAGGAACATCTAGCTCCATTTACCTGAAAGTTTGTGCTTATTTTCTGTTCTCTATCTAAGTGGTTTCCACCACTACTTTGCCTGGTGGGATCTCTTTTATTTTATTTTCTTCCTCTTCTGCAAAGCCTTTCTTGTGCTAAGATATAACTTTTCATGTCTCCACTTCTATATATAACATTTGTTCACAGTTGCTTGCAACTTACTTGTTGAGGAAAAACTTATTTCCTTGTATTTAGTTGGTACATCCTTGTTTTATATCAACTATAAAGATGGGGAAGAGCTGTAATTTTATCAGAATTGTATGTTTATGTTTTCAGCAAAAGTACTCAAAAATATTAGCTTTTAAAATGTGTTTTATTGATTCTTCCTAGGATATGAAGGAAGTAAAGAAAAAGGATAATGAAAAATGGAACACCAAAGAATCTGTGATTATACCAATGTTTGAGAAGTCTGATTCATTAATGGTGGTCTCCTACAAGTACAGGATGGTTGCAGTTTAAGTGAAATAGATCAGGCCTAACTAAAGCAAAACCTATCTTTTTAAATTTCCCTGTGAAAGAAATGTCAGTGAAGATTACTTTTTGTGGATACAGACAGGGCAGAAGCATCTTCCATGCTATCAATAGGGTTGAAAGGTGACGATGAGGACAACTGACATTGACAAGGAGAAGTTTATTTTTAATTTTTCATCATTTTCATTTTTTTCTTAGCATATTATTGTTGTACTGGGGATGCATTGTGACCTTACAAAAGTACTTACATTATATCTTAGATAGATTCATCATTTCTACCATTTTCCTTTATCCACCCTCCACCCTTCTTAGAGTAGTTTCAACAGTCTCTCTTCCATTTTCATACATGAGTACCTAATATCAACGGCATAATCACCTTCCTTCACACTTTCCTTGTGCTCCTCCTCTCCAAGTGGTACCAAAGTCTAGACAGGACCTTATTATTATTATTTTTTTACCTTCCTGTCTTTCCTTTTTGAAAAAAGACATTTGTTGTGCTAAAATACCTATACAGGGAGTTTTGTTATGACATTTCCATGTACATATGTATTATATCCTAAATTGGTTAATACCCTCCATTTTTCTTCTTTATACCTTAGTCCCCTTATGTTGACTTCAATAGGATTAGGATGAAATATGCTTTTGTTTCTTTTTTTCGGCACTGGGGTTCGAACTCAGAGCCTCATGCTTGTGGCCTCATGCTTGCAGGTACCCTGCCACTTGAGCCACTTCACCAGCCCAGGTTCAAATATTCTATATTCATTCTTGTATAGAAAGTACATGAACCATACTCGCCTGCTTTACCCTCCCCTTCTTGTTAGTGCCCTACCGTTAGTGTTACTTTTTTTTCATTCTTATACTTCATTGTTTAGGTGTTTGATCATTGTTCAGTGGAATTTTTGCCCTGGTATTATACTTGTACATGCACTGTGCTCCACTGCACTTCTTGCTCTTATCCCCCTATTCTGTGTTGTGCAACAGTTTTTCTCTGTGTTTCATTATGTGTTGCTTCTATTCTTCTTTTCTTCTGCCCTTAGTCTCCACTACAATTTCCACATTTGGGTGCATGTTCTGTATGTAATTGTTTGTAAACGTGACAGTTATTGTATTTGTTTTTTAAATTTTAATTTATTTTTATTATTGTTGTACTGGGAGTACATTTTGACATTTTCCAAAGATCTTACAACATATCATAATCGAGTTGATGCCCTCCATCATACTCCTTTAACCTCCTCCCCCCATTCCTGGAATAGTTTCAACAAGTCACATTTTTCTTTTCTTTGTTTATCACTTTATTGTTTTGATATATTTTGTTATTGTTAATTATCTTACAATTGTTGTACTGGGGGTACATGGTGAGATTTACAAAAGTTCTTACAATAGGTCATAGTTTAATTCACCCCATCCATCGTTCTCCTTAATCTGCCCTCCCCTTTTTCCTGGAATAGTTTGAAGAGGTCTCATTTTTCCTTTTTTATGCAGTGGTCAGAGAGTATGCAGTACATAATATTTCTACCATATTCACCCTCCTACACCTTTTCTTTATAGCCCCCTCTTCCTACTGGAACCGATCCCCAGACAGGACCTGTTTTACCTTCCTGATCTCCGTTTTTCAAAAAGACATTTTTGTTTGTATAGCACAGCTATACAGGGAGTTTATAATTTTTCTTTCTTTAATTTTATCATTTTTACATTTACTTACATGTGTGTATATTGTTAGGGCCTCCTTCCTCCTCTCCACAACACTGCCCCCGTTCTGGGCAGAACCTATTCTGCCCTCTTCTCTGATTTTCTTGATGAGAAAACTTAAGAGTGAATAAGAAAGACATAGCGTTTTTGCTAGTTTGAGATAAAGATAGCTCTACAGAAAGATTCCTAGAGTTCCTTCCATGCACTTGTGTATTGAAATCCACATTGCTTCATCTCTACCAGACTGTTCATTACTTCTTTGTCCCCTTCCCATACTGGTGTCTGTCAGTTTAAGATTACTTTATTAGCTTCTCTACAGTGAGCACATCAACCACATTCAAGTTTGAGGTTTCCTCCCCTTTCCCTATTTCTCCCATCCACGTTCACCCATGTCCAATAATATTACTGCATTTATTTTAGGTCTATGACCCTCATATAAAGGAGAACATGTGATTTTTGGCATTCTGAGCCTAGCTAACTTTGCTTAAGATGATGTTCTCCAATTGCATCCATTTACTTGTGAATGACAAAAATTCACTCTTTGTGGCTGAGTAAAATTCTATTGTGTACAAATACCACATTTTCTTAATGCATTTGTCAGTAGTGGAGCATCCTGGCTAGTTTACTAGCTTGGCAATTGTGAATAGTGCTGCAATAAACATGGATGTGCAGGTGCCTTTGGAATAATCTGAGTCACATTCCTTTGGGTGTATCCCTAGGAGAGATATTGCTGGATCATAGAAGATCTATGTTTAGTTTTTTAAGAAGCCTCCATATTGTTTTCCACAGTGGTTGTACTAGCTTGCATTCCCACCAGCAGTGATGAGGGTTCCTTTTCCCTGCATCCTTGCCAACATTTGTTGCTGGTGGTGTTTTTGATGATAGCTATTCTAACAGGGGTGAGGTGGAATCTTATTGTGGTTTTGATTTGCATTTCCTTTAGGGCTAGGGATGGTGAGCATTTTTTCATGTGTTTTTGGCCATTGGATTTCTTCCTTAGAAAAAGTTATGCTTAGTTCGGTTGCCCACTTTTTTATTGGTTCATTGATTTTTGGGGAGTTTAGTTTTTTCTGTTCCCTGTATATCTGGTTATTAGTCCTTTGTCTAATGTATAGCTAGCAAATATTTTCTCCTACTCTGTGCGTGGTCTCTTCAGTTCAGAGACCATACTGTTTGTTGTGCAGAAGCTTTTTAATTTCATGTAGTCCCATTTTCCATCATTTCTCTTAGTTGCTGGGCGGATGGAGTTCTACGGAGGAAGTCCTTGCCTATACCTATTGTTTCCAAGGTATTCCCTGCTCTTTTGTGTACTAACTGCAAGGTTTCTGGTCTGATTTTAAGGTCCTTAATCCACTTTGAGTTGAAACTAGTACAGGGTGACAGGCATGGATTTAGTTTCAGTTTTTTGCAGGCATATCACCACTTTTCCCAGCAACATTTGTTGAAGAGACTGTCTATTCTCCATCATATGTTTTTGGCATCTTTGTCAAAAATAAGGGGGCAGAGCTGTGTGGATTCATATCTGGGACCTCTATTCTGTTCCACTGGTCTTCATGTCTGTTTTTGTGACAGTACCATTCTGTTTTTATTGTGATGGCTCTGTAGTATAATTTGAAGTCTGACATTGTGATACCTCCAGCATTGCTCTTTTAGCTCAGTATTGCCTTGGCTATTCATGGTCTTTTGTGTTTCTAATGAACTTTAGGGTAGATTTTTCAATCTCTGTGATGATTGTCATTGGGATTTTGATGGGAATTGCATTGAACATGTGGATTGCTTTTGGTAGTATAGCCATTTTTACTATGTTGATTCTGCCAATCCATGAGCATGGGAGATCTCTCCATCTTCTGTAGTCTTCCTCAATCTCTTTTTTCCAGTAGTTTGTAGTTCTCCTTGTAGAAGTCATTTATAACTTTTGTTAAGTTTATTCCTAGGTATTTGATTTTTTTGAGGCTACTGTAAATGGAATTGTTTTCCTATGTTCTTTTTCAATTTGTTCATTGTTGGTGTATAGAAAGGCTACTGATTTTTTTTTTCTCCCACCCCATGTCTCTGCATTCACAGTACAGACTAGGCACAGGACTTGGGCTGAGGTGTACATGGGGTAGGTTTACTTTGCCTCCTCCTCCTATACAGTCAGTGTAAGAACACAGCTTGTGATAAGCACCAAGAGGCTAAAGGCTACTGATTTCTGTAAGTTGATTTTGTATCCTGGTATATTGCTGAAAGTGATAATGGTGGCTAGGAGTTTTTGAATGAAATTTTTTGCATCTTTATAGTATAGGATCATATCGTCTGCAGATAGGGATACCTTGACTATTTCTTTACATATTTTTATTCCCTTTATTTCTTCTTCTTACCTTATTGCTCTGGCTAGGAGATCCAGGACTGTGTTGAATAGGAGTGGGCAGGGTGGGCATCCTTGCCTTGTTCCTGATGGTGGTCAGGATGGTTTCAATTTTTTCCCTATTAAGTATGATTTTGGTTTTAGGTTTGTCATATATAGCTTTTATAATGTTGAGGTACATTCCTGTATTCCCAATTTTCTTAAGGATTTTATCATGAACTGGTGATGAATCTTATCAAAGGCCTTTTCTGCATCTATTGAGAAGATCAAGTGGTTTTTGCTTCTATTAATGTACTTCTTTACATTTATTGATTTGTGTACATTGAGCCATCTCTGTATCCCTGGGATGAAGCCAACTTGGTCATGGTGAATGATCTTTCTGATGTATTGTTGGATTCGGTTTGCCATTATTGTATTGAACATTTTTGCTTCGATGTTCATTAAGGAGATTGACCTGTAGTTCTCCTTTTGGATGTGTCCTTGTCCAGTTTTGGGATGAGTGCAATGCTGGCTTCATAGAATGAGTTAGGTAGTGTTTCTTAACCTTTCTATTTTGTGGAAAAGTTTCAGAAGCATTAATATTAGTTCTTCTTTGAAGGTCTGATAGAATTCAGCAAAGAATCCATCAGGTCCTGGAGATTCTTTATTGCTGCTTCAATTTCATTAAGTGTTATAGATCTGTTTAGGTGGTTAATATCCTCTTGGTTGAGTTTTGGATGGTCAAAAGTATCTAGAAATTTGTCCATTATTTCAAGATTTTCTAATTTATTGGAATATAGTTTCTCAAAGAATTCTCTGATGATCCTTTGGAATTCCTTAGTTTTTGTTGTTATCTCTCTTGTTCTTTTCTGATTTTAGTAATTAGCCGATATCCAAGATGGTGACTAGGGTACAGTAGCAGTAGCCTAACCTCCGTGATTCTAAAACTTCCCTGAGAAGTTGGAGCCACACTGGGGTAACTCTGACTGGCTCTAACCAAAATAATAACTGCCATCAAACTAGGTGCAGGAAAAAAATTCAAAGACTGATCCACAAATCAGCCTTTAATTGCACCTAACATCTGGGACCCACTGCATAGCCAGCAATAATATGCTGGAGTCTTAGTATTCTTAGGCTATTAGAGGATGTGAAAAAACCACCCGAACATCCTCAACAGAGGAGAAAGCTTGGAGATAATTCCCAGATGATCTCTGACAGTAAATTTCAGTTAAAGACCCGCCCAACGTCATTAAAGCCCGCCCCTTTCCCTCTGTATCCGTGTCTAATTGGGCACTCCACATGCCGTGCTTCCAATTGGACAGGGTTTGAGGCCCTGCGTGACGTTAGATCGCACAATCCACACCTGCATGGCTGAGAAAGGTCACAATGACATTTTTAACACTGCAGCTTATGGAGGGAGTACCTAGTTCACCACAGAATAGGTGTACTACCCTGCTATTGAAGAGGATAGCGGAGTATGAATTACTAAGAAGGCTAGTATATGCGTTGAGCAAAAAAGTGTTCCCTCCCCAAAATTTGCGTTAATTTTTGTGCACAGTATTAGCGGATAAGTGAAACACGTGTCAAACGAACAATATTACTTAATTAAGGGACTTTGAAGTTGTTCTTTTCTTTTCTTTTTTTTTTCGGCTGCACATCAAAGACTGGTACTTTGGCTAAGTGCAGAACTCACACAAAGCCTCCAAAAGCTGTACAAACCACACTGCTTCCTGCCCAGTAGCAGTAGCTCCCCCAACCAGCCTGGGGTAACCTGGTACTGGTGGTCATCTATATACTGAAACTCTAACGTGACAAAACAGTTACTCTGGCCACATTTATGATCTCATCTAAGCTTCCAGAATCATTCCTTCTGCAACTTTCTATCTTTTCCTGGTCATGATGACCCAGGCTTATTGCATCCGTTACAATAGTACTTCAGACTGGACAATGCTTTTGACATATTTCCCTCAAATTGATAACTATAATAAATTCAGTTAATTGGGTGTTGGGCCCTAATCTGATTCATGTATTTTCCTTATAACCAGAAATGACAATGACAAACCAAGGAGAGAGATCTCAGGAGAAACCATTCTATCCAAAACCTTGATGTTCTGGAGTAATGAGGACAATGAATGCATAGTATTAAATGACAGCCTTCAGAAGTTCATAGAGCTTTTAGGAGACACTTAGATTTTCTCTGCTGCAACTAGATGACAATAGGGTTGAATGACATGAAATTTCTCTAGCATTGAAAGCCTAGACTGCTATAAGAATTGGTATTTCATATTGGAAGATTGCTTCTCCCTTGGGCTATGCACATGCATGAGGCCACAGGTGTCAATAAATTTGTTGAATAGTTTCATATCATTTTTGTTGTAAACCTCAATCATTGTGAAAAAACTCTGGGGTAATACTGTTGATATGTAAGTCTTGGATAATTTCTGGAAGGGCCGTGCAGCTGAATGGTACATGGGGTACTTGCACAGGTAAGTAAGAGCAGTAGCAACATGCAGATTCCTTCTGAGTAGTGTAAAGTGAAAATAAATGTATGATCTGAGAATCTGGATTTGTGTAAGTTTGCTGCCAGTGGCTAGTAAAGGAACAGAGATTCTGTTGGAGTCTGTACTGTGGGTCATTCAAAGAGTCAAGCCCTAAGACAGATCCAAGAAGGGTCCCTATATTAGAATGTGAGACTTGGTCCCACTCTAGTACTCTAATTTCTGTTGTAATTAGGTATTTTTATGATAGGGTCTTACTATTTTCCTCCACTGGCTTTGAACTGCAATCTTTGTGATCTCTGTCTCCACTGTAGCAAGGAGTAGAGGTGTAAGAGTCCAGTGCCTGGCTCCTTCTAATACTTAATTACCCTGATAGGAGTCAAGGTCAATGTCATGGGCAGGCATTTAAAAGGTAGAGCAGTGTCAGTACTCTAATATTTACTGTTTGATGAGTACTGGTTTAATAGAAGTATCAATGCCAGGAGAGTGGCATGACTCACAATGCAGAGAGGTGCTCCTATGCTGCTGTTGCCCTGAACAATAATTCAATTCTACATCTCAGTGATGATAGGCAAAGACCTGAATGTAGAGATAAAGATACTGATGACCAAGTCATGGTTGTCGAGTTTGGGGATCAGAATCATGGGGATTGCTCATGAATTGAATAAGAGATCCTGTGCTGCCTCACCCGATCAGACTCTACATACATGGTGTTTTAGGAGTCCGGGACCTATAAGGATGTGACCTTCATCCTCACCCAGGAGTGTTTTAGCAGGCAAATTTGTGGCTATTTCTCAAATGCTAATGGCATTTATGGCATTTCCATAAATGCCCCCCACACTTAGACCTTGGAATGGAGATTTGATTAGATCTTAGGTCATCATACCAGTTTGACAGCTTTCTGTCCTTCCATCTCAGACAACACAACTCAGAACCTAAATATGCAACCATCAGACATATCTATAAGGATTAATATCAGGCAAAAAAGGAACTATGTGTGCTATGTCTCATGGGAACATTTCCAGGAATGCCATGGAATCGTATCAGTGTGCCATGGATAGAGGTCAACTGAAAAATCACTGTATGTCCACGTGGAGGGCAAGGGTCTGACTTAAGTGGTTTAGTACTTTCCTAACCAGTATGAGGTCAAGTTCAAACCAAAGTACCATCCAAAGACATCAAAAGCTGTTTAGAACTGAGTGTGAGTGACAGAACAAAGTGAGGATTTTGCCTGAAGCTGATATGGAGACCACAATGAGGGAGCAGAAGTAAGAGGGTCACTAGTTTCAGGTAAGTGAGCTACATGGTGTGTTTTGAAATACCCTGGGCTACATTGAAAGATCCTGTATCAAAACCAAAGTAGAATGCCAGTGTGGGTCAGGCCTACAATCCTAACTACGGAAGAGACAGAGTTCAGCACAACCATGGTGGAGGGCAGTCTAGGCAAATTGTTCACCAAACCCCACTGGAAACACCCAACTCAAAACAGGGATGAAGGTGTGGCTCAAGAGGTATAGCATCTGCTTAACAAGGACATGACCCTGAATTCAAATGCAAGTACCACCAAAATAAATAAAAAGAAGTGATGTAAACACGTAAGTGTAGGGCAAGGTCTATATCCCAGCCTCACTCTAGGTCTTACATGTCCAGTACAACAAATAGTGTTAGCACAATCTAAGTTTCATATAGTGTCACATGCATGTGTTGTTTCACATTTGGACTTGTTTTGAAAGGAAAATTTGTGAATTTAGGATAAAATAAAATTGCAAAAGTTACATAAAAACTGGGTTACATATCTCGTGTGTAGATAAAACTCACCACAAGTTTAGGTTTTCACCCAAAAATCAAACTGAATGTCAACATATTTAATTTTTAATAAAGAAACAAGTCAATATTTAAACTCCTCTGAATGTGTGTATGTGTTTGTATCTATGAATTGGCCTAGAGAAATTTCATGTCATTCAACCCTATTGTCATCTAGTTGCAGCAGAGAAAATCTAAGTGTCCCCTAAAAAGCTCTATGAGATTCTGAAGGGTGTCATTTAATAGTATACATTGATTTTCCTCATTATTCCAGAACATCAAGGTTTTGGATAGATTGGTTTCTCCTGAGATCTCTCTCCTTCGTTTGTCGTTGTCATCTAGATCTCTTTGTTCTCGAGTTTTTCTGTGACTGTCGATGTTCTTTACCTTCCAGTTATAGGGAAAGTACATGAATCAGATAGGGTCCAATACCCAATTAACTGAATTTATTTTAGTTATCGATTTGAGGGAAATATGTCGGAATCATTGTCCAGACTGAAGTACTGTTGTAATGGATGCCACAAGCCTGGATCTTCCTGACAAAGAAAAGACAGCAAGTTGCCGAAGAAAGGACTTTGGAAGCTTAGATTAGCTCATAAATGTGGCCAGAGTAACTGTTTTGTCACGTTAGAGTTTCAGCTTATAGATGACGACCTGTACCAGGTTAGCCCCAGGCTGGTTGGGGCAGTTCCTGCAGCTGGGCAGGAAGCAGTGTGGTTTGTTCAGCTTTTGGAGGCCTTGAGTGAATTCCGCACTTAGCGAAAGTACCAGTCTTTGATGTGCAGCCGAAAAAAAAAAAGAATAGAAAAGCACAACTTCAAAGTGCCTTAAACAAGTAATATTGTTCCTTTGACACGTGTTTCACTTATCCGCTAATACTGTGCACAAAAATTAACCCGAATTTCTTTGGGGGGGAAGACTTTTCTGCTCAAAGCATATACTAGCCTCCTTACTAATTCATATTCCGCTATCGTCTTCAATACCAGGGTAGTACACCTATTCTATGGCGAACTAAATCTTCCCACCATAAGCTGCAGTATTAAAAATGTCATTGTGACCTTTCTCAAACAAGCAGGTGGGGATTGTGCAATCTAATGTCACTCAGGGCCTCAAACCCTGTCCAATTGGAAGCACGGTATGTGAAGTGCCCAATCAGACACGGATGCAGAGGGGAAGGGGCGGGATTTAATGACGTTGGGCGGGTCTTTAACTGAAATTGACCTTCAGAGATCATCTGGGAATTATCTCCAAGCTTTCTCCTCTGTTGAGGATGTTCGGGTGGTTTTTTCACATCCTCTAATAGCCTAAGAATTCTAAGACTCCAGCATATTATAGGGAGGACGCCGGGTACCCTAGATCCAAGGACAAGACATGCAGGTCAGCGTCCTGAAGGAGAAGGGAGGCAGTTTGTAACCGTAGGTTTGCGTCACCCCACTATGTGTTCGTAAGTCGTCTTGTAGGGCTGCCATTTGAAAAAGGAAGGATGAAGTACCGTGTCTTAGAACTGTCCCACGAGCAAAACATAGTTGATAATTCTGAGGAAAGGGGAAACCGATGTTGGGGAATGAGGGCTGGGAGGAGGATATTTAGAGATTTATGGTTAGACCACAGAAGCGCTGGACTGGGAGGTGGTGTTGGTTGTATTAAAGACTGCTTTCCACATATTTGGAAATGTGGGGGCAAAAGAGGTGGGCCCAACAGGAGGAAGGCAGCCTGGGGTGTGCATGAGCCACAGATCTTAGAGCTGGCCAAGTGGTTCAACTTGTAGAGCCCAGGAGTAGCAAGCTTGAGGCCCTGAGTTCAAACCAGAGTAACACCAAAATAAGCTAAAAAGAGAGGTTAAACAAGAAAGTGTGAGAAATATCTAGAGCCCAGAAGCCCCTTAAGTATTTTATGATTTTTTTTGGTGCTAGCGGGACTTGATCTTAGGGCCTCAGGCGTGCTAGGTTTGCTAGCCCGCACTCAACAGCTTGCTTCCCTACAGCAATCATCTCTATGTCTTAGTATTGCAGGACAACAAATAGTAGGAAGCAACACCTGAGTTTCCTGTACAGAAGGATCTGTGCTTCTAAAACCTTCACTGTCCATACAAATGCCAGTGTGCCTGTTTCAAACTGTTCTTTTTGGAGACTGGGAGGATAAAGAAGATCGATGGAGTGGATGAATTCAGCTATGATACATCATCAGAACTGTTGTTAATGTCACCTTGTAAACCGAGTTCAACGATAATTGTAAATAAAATAAGTAAATGAAACCATTCTGTTTTCTCCAATTCCTGGAAATTAGCAGGTGCCCACTGAGCTTTGCTCCCATAGTTTGCAGGATGAGAGTGTTTTCCATGGAACAGAATGTGTTCCAGCTGAGAATGCCAGTTCCTAGACTAACTCCTTTCAGGACATCTGGTCATCTGGACTTGTCAGTGTGGAGAGCTGGGGGAGGAGCCTCAGAAGTGCTGAATGCCTGTCTAGGCTGGCTGGAATCTACTGGTGTGGGGGAAAGAGGGCGGTTGGGTTTATTGATTTTGTAATTCATTGTTATCCCTATCAACTGCCTGCAGCTGGCTAGATGAAAAGTCAACGGTCAACTGTTTTGCAAACAAGGCTAGAAATCCCTTGCATGGGTAAATTGGGTTTGAACCTCTTTTCTGTCCTTTCTCTAGAGAGAGAAGCCTGTGGAAATACAAATGCATGACCATGTATCAGCACCACTTTTTTGGTGGTTTGGAGACTCATGTATGCATAGTGCTGTCTGTAACTGGTGCTAGGTAAATTTTATACCCATAGAGCACTTTTGAATCAGGGGGACAAAATTATGTTGTCACTCTTTCTCACTTCAGAGTGATGCTGGGTGTTTGGGAAATCTTCTTGGGCACATTGCCAGGGAAGGATTCATGGCCAACTGCACCTGACCTTTCCACGCACTTTGGATGTGGGTGTTTTCTCAGCTGCCCAGTGTATAGATGTCTCTCAACTAATTTAAGACTTTGAGAGTGACTTAAAAGGGAGTAGATGTTTCTTTAGCATGGCCATTGGTGGAGGGATAGTTGAGCCCCCTATAGGTGTTAAGTGGTGGGAACTGAACTCAGAGCCTTGCACCTTCTGTCCATACATCTTACCACTGTACTATGTCCTCAGTCACAGATCTGCCTTCGGTTTGAATTACTTTGTTTATTCACAATTTCCTTTCTCACATGGCAAACAATACAAAACATATCTTCCTACATGCTTTCTCAATATTGTTTGTATTGTGATTCCTTGTTTATTATTTCCATATTACAGATACCTTTATAATTTACACTAGAGTAAGGTAACAATAGCTTTCATAATGAATTCACAATTTTTCTTTTCCAGAACATGTGCACATGATACCTACAGGAAACTCAGGTGTTGCTTCCTACTATTTGTTGTCCTGGAATACTAAGACATAGAGGTGATTGCTGAAGGCACCCAAGTTCTTGAGTGTGGGCTAGCAAACCTAGCATGCCTGAGGCCCTAAGATCAAGTCCCGCTAGCACCAAAAAAAAATCATCAAAGACTTAAGGGGCTGCTGGGCTCTAGATATTTCTCACACTTTCTTGCATAACCTCTTTTTTAGCTTATTTTGGTGTTACTCTGCTTGCAACTCAGGGCCTCAAGCTTGCTACTCAGGTGCTCTACACTTGAACCACTTGGCCAGCCCTGTTTTGTACTGAGAGTTTTCAAGTAAGGTCCTGAAAACTCTTTGTCCTCCTGGGCTCAAGCTGGGATTGTCCTCACCTGTGCCTCCTCACTAGATAGGATGACCGGCCTGACCCACTGGCACCCTGCCAGTTTATTTGTGCTTTGAGACAAGGTCATGGTATGTTGCCCAGACTATCCTTGAACACACCATGTAGCTTAGGTACAATTGAACCTAGTGATCCCCCTAACTGTGTTTCTGCAGTGTTGGATGTGCAGGCTCTGGCTCCATGTCTTTATTGGTCAAATCTTAAGTCACACCTTCAGTTCTACACAGTTTTGATGTTTTTCAGTGGTAGTGGGGTTTGAACTGGAGCTCACACTTCTTATGCCAGAAAGTACTCTACCACTTGAGCAGATTCCCCTGCCCTCTACACAGCATCCACTGATTTTTCAGTTTGATCTATTCATGGAAAACCACATGTATTTGTGGTACATTTGTAAATTTCCCCACAAAGACATGGAACACGTAGTTCTTCAGTTGTTGGCTGTGGATCATTGTGGTTTTGTCTGCCAGTTGCATATGGAGGCCCTTAGTTGTGTTGCCTGATCCTGAGATCTTGGGGTGTGGGTCATTTTTGGAAAGTACTGGATTTCTGTTGTTATATAAGAAATAGTAGAAACATATCCACTCTCTACAATACTGGGTGAAGTACACAGTCAGTCCTCATAGGTCACTTACTACCCATGTACCGGTGTCTCAAAGGATCACACTTCAAGCAACTAGTTCATGAGACTTGATGTCAAAAAAAATACATCACACACAAAAGAGGATTGATCTGCCATCCTCCTCATCTGTGAATACTGCTCAATTACAGGCACAAGCAAATGATACCATGCAAGCAATGAATTTTTGAGGAGGCACATAACATAAATGGAACATCCCTCTGGGCTGAAGTTCATGAAATCAGGGTGTAGTGCATGATGATCTGTAATTTCTCTTTCATACAAGTATTTAACCCTGTACTCTTAAAACTATGAAGGTTACAGTGTTGTCATTGCTGCTTCTTTGAAATGCCTGCTCATAGCATTTGACCTTCATATCTTTCAAGGAAATTAAATATTTCAAGGCATCCCACCACACTAAGTGACCAGGAATGCCACATTCTGACTTTAGAGTTTTGAAAGAGGGTGCCTACATGTTTCCCCTAAATCCCAGGGATTGACTGATCAGTGAGTCTGTAATGCCCTAACTCTTAGAAACATTCTCCATGATTCTCTTAAGTGACGCAGCCAACCGTCAGTGTCCAGTAAGCGATGCACCAACCATCCATAGCTGAAAGGTGCAACCCCTCTCTAACCCACCTGCATTAACCGTGACCTCCTGCAAACCTGGCCTGAAGACCACCTCCCGAAACACCCTGCACAGCCCCATAAATCCCAAGCCTGTTGGAGGCTGCACTCTGGTCTCTCCCTCTGACTAGAGGCCTCTCAGGTTTATCCCGATGTAAACCTGCCTCTGCTGTTGAGCCGAGCATCCGATTTCTGTCTTCTTTCTCTGGACACCTTTCTTCTGACAACTGCTAGCTGTGGTGCATTCGGGTGGGTGCACTCTGTTCTTTCCCACTCTTTGGAGGGGTCTGGCAGGCAGGTAGGTCTGGACGTGTGGCCTGGAGGGTCTCTGTGTTACTTTACCTCCCATGGAGCCACCTATGGACATCTGCCCCGACCCTCGGGTCCCCCCAGATCATTTGGAGGTGTGCAGATGTGGGAGGATGGTAGAAGTTGTGGTCCATATGTTCGCTACTCAGTCTTCCTCCTGTTGGGCCCATCTGGTTTTGTAAGAGGCACTCAAGTTGCTTTTGCTAAAGAGCACTGACTCCTCTCTTGGGCCCATACATTAACTGAAAACAGGAGAAGCTTGGCATCCCTGCCTCCATTTTGAATCTGTCCTTGCTCTAAGCCATTCCTTTACAGTAGCACTGATAATGTCTTTACAAAAGGGACTGAAACTTCCTTTAAGGAACAGTGGACGGTGAAGGACATACCATCCCTCCAAATGAGGACAATTACCTACAATGATGGGGCTGCACCCTGGAATAGGATTAATCATCTCATGGAACCAGATTGCTGCCCTCCAGTAATGATATCAATAACATCTTTTCTGCAGCCCTTCTGGGAACCCTTGGACTGAGATAAGTGGCAACCAGAACACACCTGTAACTGGAACTGTTTAACTATGCATAACTTTGCCCCCTGTCACCACTTCTTTTGTCTATTAAAAACTATAGTTCACTTCTGTATCCAGAAGATGGCTAAAGATTAGCTGAGTGCTTACTCTGCCTCTTCCCATGGCATGTCCAAGCAGTGTAAGAAACCTCCTTTCTCTACCTTCACCATGACTCTTTATTTGTCCTTTACAGATGGGGGACTGGACCTAACATATGGAATCTCAGGAGTTTGGTTCTTGGTTCCAAAACTGCAGTTTTCTTTTGACCCCAGTTTTCCAAATATGTGGAAAGCAGTGACATAATCCATTCCACCACTCCCCAACAAGCTCTTATTAAGTCTGTCAATAAGTTCCTTCTTCCACCCTGCATTCCCACATACCAGCTTCTTCTTTCCATAGCATCATCAACTATCTTTTACTCATGGTACAGTTCAAACAGCATTTCATAATTTCTCCTGCAAGTACTGGAGGCAGGATTTACAGAGGATGATTAATTTTTTTCTATTCATGAACATGTCACAAATAGAATAGAGAAAGGCAGAGAAGAATCACCTGGCCCTCTGTATAAAAAAGATGTGCTTTTGCTTTTGTCTAGGCATAGGCACCTAATTTATCAAAATGTCTTCTACTTTTATGGTCCAGGCTTCAGAACTGAAAGTCATCAGGTATGGCAGCTACCCTCAGTCTGGCCCCTTGGGGTTTCTCATAAACAGCAGCCCATGAGACCTCTTCTGCACTGCAGTCTGAGGTGTGGATTTGGAGCCTGTCAGAACTGCTGGAAAGAATCTCCATCTATACACTCATGTAAAAAGCACTTTACTTGTTTCCATTGTAGATGGGTAGATGAGTGGAGCCATCTTGGATGTTCTGATATCCATTGTTATGGATGCATACATAGGACTATGATTTTTGGATTATCTGGAAGTTCAATGTTTAGTTTTTTTGAAGAACTTTCATGCTGTTTTCCAAAATGGCTTAATTAAAATTTATTTTCACCAGCTGTATTCCAGGACTTCCTTCTTGCTATATCCATGTCCTCTCAAACATATATTACTCTCCCACTTCTTTTATTTTGGGTGGTGGGGAGATGATTCAGGTTTGAACTCAAGGTATCATTCTTGCATAGCAGGTGCTCTGCACCTTGAAATATACCTCCAGTCAGCACTGCCATGAGTATTTTGGAAGTGGGGTCTCCCAAACTATTTGTTATGACTGGCCTGAAACTGGATCCTCTGGTTCTCTGCCTTCCAATTAGCTGGATCAGAGGGGTATAACACCAGCTAGAGCCTCTCAACCTCAGGGTAGTAGCCATTGTGGAGGGAAGATGAGCCAATTCATATATATATATATATATATACACACACACATACACATACATATACATATATACATATATATGGAACTGTCACAAGGAAACTCACTGTTTCCTTAAAAAACAAAAATGTCATTTTTCTTTTACAAAATTGGAGTACAGGAGGGCAGAACACTTCCTCCTTGGGGAGCTGGTACTAGTGGAAAGGGGAAGGAGTGTGGTAAGGATATAGGAGGATGAATATTGTAAAAATACTGTGTACAGATTTAGGTAAACGGAGAAATGAGACTTGTTGAAACTAGTCTAGGAATGGGGGAGCAGGGATTAAGGAGAATGATGGAGGGGGCAAATTCAAGTATGATATTTTAATATATTCTAAGGACTTTTGTAAGCTTCACAATGTAATCCCAGGATACTAATATAAAATAAAATAGTAAACTAATAGTGAACTAAACAGAACTTTCTCAAAAGAAGAAATTCAAATGGCCAGAAAACACATGAAAAAATGCTCACCATCTCTAGCAATAAAGGAAATGCAAATTAAAACCACACTAAGATTCCACCTCACCCCTGTTAGAATAGCCATCATCAGCAACACCACCAACAACAGCTGTTGGCGAGGATGCGGGGAAAAAGGAACCCTCTTACACTGTTGGTGGGAATGTAGACTAGTACAACCACTCTGGAAAAAAATTTGGAGGCTACTTAAAAAGCTGGACATCGATCTACCATTTGATCCAGCAATATCACTCTTGGGGATATACCCAAAAGACTGTTACTCCAGAGGCACCTGCACATCCATGTTTATTGCGGCACTATTCACAATAGCCAAGTTATGGAAACAGCCAAGATGCCCCAGCACTGACGAATGGATTAAGAAAATGTGGTATCTATACACAATGGAATTTTATGCAGCCATGAAGAAGAATGAAATGTTATCATTCGCTGGTAAATGGATGGAATTGGAGAACATCATTCTGAGTGAGGTTAGCCTGGCCCAAAAGACCAAAAATCGTATATTCTCCCTCATATGTGGACATTAGATCAAGGGCAAAAACAACAAGGGGATTGGACTATGAGCACATGATAAAAGCGAGAGCACACAAGGGAGGGGTGAGGATAGGTAAGACACCTAACAAACTAGCTAGCATTTGTTGCCCTTAATGCAGAGAAACTAAAGCAGATACCTTAAAGCAACTGAGGCCAATAGGAAAAGGGGACCAGGAACTAGAGAAAAGGTTAGATCAAAAAGAATTAACCTAGAAGGTAACACCCACGCACAGGAAATCAATGTGAGTCAATGCCCTGTATAGCTATCCTTATCTCAACCAGCAAAACCCCTTGTTCCTTCCTATTATTGCTTATACTCTCTCTACAACAAAATTAGAGATAAGGGCAAAATAGTTTCTGCTGGGTATTGGGGGGGGGAGCGGGAGGGGGTGGAGTAGGTGGTAAGGGAGGGGGTGGGGGCAGGGGGGAGAAATGAACCAAGCCTTGTATGCACATATGAATAATAAAAGAAAAATGAAAAAAAAACCCATCACAAAAAAATGTGCTGGTGGAGTGGCCTAACGTGTAGGCCCTAAGTTCAAGTCCCAATTCTGCAAAAACAGAAAAGAGCCATTGGCATGCCAAGAAGAGAGGCCTCAGGAGACATCAGGCCTGCAGACACCTAATCTGGGGCTTCTCAGGCTCTAGAAACATGCAGCAATAAATTTCTGACTTGGAAAAAAAAAAGAAAAAAAAACCAAATTTAAAAAATAGTAATAATAGCCATTGTGACAGCTGTGTTCATGCTGCAGCTCTTCTGCTATTTGGTATAGATCATCCCTAAGACAAATTGTAAAAACCCAGGCTGTCAAGTAGTCACTGGAGTTTTGTGCCATAAGCCTCTTAAGGGAATACACAGATCTATTCTTCATAAATGTCCTCTGTCCATACGAGTGCTGGTGCTCATATTTAAAATCCTTTGTTTTTCTCCAACCCCAGGGAATTAACACTTGCTCACTCTGCTTTTTTGGCAGAGTTTGGAGGATTATGATTTATTCCCTGCAATGGAATGTCTTACAGTTGAGACAACCACTGCATGAACAAACTCCTTCCAGGAGGAACTGGTAGGCCTGGAGTTGTCAGAGGGGTGAGCTGGGGGAGGCCCTAGGAAGTAGTGAACTTCTGTCCAGCACGGCAGAAGTCTACTGGATTTGGGGTAAGGAGGGTTGTTTGGATTTTTGTTATTGTTGCTGTTTTGCTTGTTTTTTGCCCTATCAAATCCCTGTGACTCCTGGATAGCACCTTAACAATGATCAGACTGTACTGGAAATCTCTTTAAAGAGGAAATTGAATTTTAACTTGTTTTCAGCCCTCATTCTACGGAAGAACATATGCATAACCATGTAACAGCACCACTTTGTTCTGTGGAGTGGGAAGACTCATGTATGCATAGTGCTAAGTGAATAATCCAAACACAGAAGACTTTTGGGTCAGGGTTACACAATGATGTTCCATCTTTCTTACTTGAGAATGATCCTGTGTGTTTGGCATTCTTTCTTGAACACATTGCCCAGGCAGGATTTATTTCCACATGTGCTACAACTTTCCATGCTCTTTTGATGTGGATGTTTCTCTCCTGCACAGTGTTTAGAAGTCTCTCAACTCATTTATGCTTTTGATATTGATTTGAAAGGGAGTAGATTTTTATTTACCTTGTGTTGTACAGGTAGAGGGATTGTTAGCACCTATAGCTGCTATAGGTGCTGAGAATTGAGCCTAGGGCTTTGCACATTCTGGGCATGCACTCTTTCCAGTGTGATAGGTCATCACACACAACATCTGCCTTTTGTATGGATTATTTAGTCTATTCACATTTTATCTTATTTTTCATATAGCAAGTAATATGAAATTTATATGCACATACATTCATGTATGAATATTGTTTGAATTGTGATACCTTGATTAGTTAAATATTACCATTAATAATACACATCACTATCAGGAAAAGATATGTTTTATCCTAAATTGCAATTTTTCTCTTATAAAACATGTATACATGTGAAATAACAGATACATGTGATACAGATATGAAACTTATGTGATGCTTAATACTAGTTGTTGTACTGGATATATAAGATGTAGAGGGAGGCTGGACTCTAAAATGTGCCACACACTTTCTTGTTTATCTCTTCTGTTTTGTGCACACTAATCAGTTTAGGTCTCAACTCCCAATTAACTGAATTTGTATTAGTTATGAATTGGAAAGAAATATGTCAAAATGATTGTCCAGTCTATGGTACTAGGGTAATGGATGCAATAAGCCTGTGTCTTGGTGACAAAGAAAAGATTACATAATGGAGAAAGAAGACTTCCAGAAGCTTAGCTTACCTCATAAGTGTTGCCATAGTAATGCATGTGGCACCTTAGACTTTCAGCTTATAGATGTCGACATGTAGCAGATTGGAGCCAGGAAGGTTAAGGCATTTCGTGCAGCTGGGTAGGAAGCAGTGTGGTTTGCATTGTTTTTGGAGGCACTTATCTGAATTCTGCACTTTTGCCATAGTTCTGACTGGGCATTACATGAACAACCCATCTGATGTACATTCAAAAAAGAAAAGGACAATTTAAAGGTTCCTTAATCCAGTAATATTTCTCCTTTGACATCTGCTTCATGAAGCCTCTAGAACTGTGTGTTAAAAAATGAACGTGAATTTTTCTGGGGGGGAAGCAATTCAGCTTATAACATATACTAGCCTCCTGTTATAATTGATAATTCATTATCATCTTCAATTTGAGTTTTGTTCAAGTGTTCTATGATGAAATAGGCCCTCCCTCCCAAATCTGGAGCATAGAACTTGTCATTGTGATGCATCTCCACTATGCAGCAATGGATCGGTGCAACCTAGTGTCACTCAGGGCCTCAAGCTGTGTCCAATTGAGGCAGGAAATGAACACGAACCAATCAAACCCAGGGGAAATGGTTGGGCTTTAATGAGGTTCTGCTGGTCTTTAACGGAAACAACCTGTCAGAGATCATTTGGGAATTCTCTCCTGTCTTTTGTTCAGGTTTCTTTGCCACAGCCTCTGTCGCCCTGTGAAATGTCAGACTCAAGCAGATAATAGGGAGAATGCCAGGCACCCTAAAACCACGGATAGGGCACACACGTCAGCGTCCTGAAGGAGAAGGGAAGAAGTTTGTAAACAGCAGGTTACGTCTCCCCACTATGTGTTCGGGAGTCCTCCTGTAGGGCACCTGGACAGGGGTGCCTCTAGCTTTTGGGGTGGGTGGTGATCTTCTGTGCCTTCCATTTGTGGAATGAATATCTAGAATTGTGCTGTGAGGATCATTTGCTAATTCAATGTTTACTTTTTGAAGAACCTACAAGTCCTTTTCCAAAATGGTTGTATTAAAATGTACTATCACCAACAGTTTATCTGGGCTCCATTCTTGCTATGTCCATGTCTTCTCAAACATATATTACCCTTTACATTCTTATATTGTAAGGAAAGCAGGAATTAGTAGGAGGATTGTGATTTGATCTCAGGTCTTCATTCTTGCAATGCAGGTACTCTACCCTTTGAGCAATGCCATCAGTCCGGGTTGCTATCATTATTTTGGAGGTGGGGTCTCCCAGACTCTCTGGTAGTGCTGGTCTGGAAAATTAATCCTCCAGATCTCAGATCTCAGCCTCCCCAGTGACTAGGATTACAGGATGTGCAGCAATACGTGGCCCATCAACTTCTTAATAATAGCCATTCCGACTGCAGGTGGTCTGCTGTTTGGTACAGTACATCCATAAGTCAAATATGCTATAATCCAGGCTGTCAAGTAGTCACTGGAGGCCAGGTGCTGTGAGATCACACTTGTGATCCTAGCTAATCAGGAGGCAGAGATCAGAAAGATCATCGTTTGAAGATAACCCAGGCAAAAAGTTTGTGATATGTTAACTTGAAAAAACCCATCACAAAATACAGTTTACAGTAACTTAAGATGGTGTTCCTGAGTATAAACCCCAGTACTGCAGGAAAAAGAGAGTAGTTTCTGGAGGACTATACCATCAACCTCTTAAGGGATTTGTGTTTCCCAATAGTCTCTACACATGTAAATGCTACTGTGACCATATTGATGTCCTCATGTGTGTTGTTTGAGATTCATAGGACATGTTTAATTTTATTTTCATGTAGATAACAATAGGAATCTTATATCCACAAACATTCTATCATGAATATTGTGTATTGGGTAAACTTCCTGTTTAGTGTTTCAATATTATACCCTAATGTACATTAATGTCAGGTTATAATGCCTCCACCTGCTCTTACATTTGAGCAATTTCTAGGCTAATTTCAGATACACACACATTCAGATGAGTTTAAAATTTGCTTTTAGTTTACTAAAAATTATGTATATTGACATTTGGTGATTTTGGTGGAAAAACGTAAGCTTGTGCTATCTTTTATCTAGGAATGTAGCACAGTCTTTTTAGGAGCTATTGTACATTTTAATTTACTGCTAAATTCACAATTTTTCCATTACACACATGTGCCCATGTGAAACAACACATGCATGTGACACCTAGGTGAACCTTAGTTTTTGCTACTATTTACCTTACTATATATATGTATGACCTTGTGTGAGTGTGTGCTCTCAAGGGGCCCTACACTTTCTTTTTTACCTCTTCATTTTTTTTATCATTTTGGTTTTGCTGGGTTTGAACTTGAGCCTCACACTTGCTAGATACGTACTCTACATCTTGAGCAACTAACCAGGCCTGTTTAGTGTTGGTTATTTCTGAGATGTGGTCTCCTGGCTATTTCCATAGACTGCCGTCCAACCATGATCATCCTGATCTCTACTACTGAGTACCAATTAGCAGGAGTATGCCACCAGCTCTGGCTTCTCAACCTCTGAATAGTACTCTTTGTGTAGAGGAGATGAACCAATTCAGGTTATTATAGATATATAACATATATCTATCTATATATAAATATAAGTATATTTATACTTCTATATTTTTAATATATATATACATATATATATATAAATGGAAATATCACGAGGAAACTCACTGTTTCCTTAAACAAACAAAAATGTCATTTTAAAAAAAAAAAACAGGAGGACAAAACTGGTCCTCCCTGGGATGTAGTAGTGGGAAGGGGAGGAGTGGGGAAACGGTGTGTGATGGTGAATATGGTGCAAATACTGTGTAAAATCTGTGTAAATTGAGAAATGAGACCTATAAACTAGCCCAGGAATGAGGACAGCAGAGAAAAAGGAGAATGGTGATAGTGGAGAATTCAAGTATTATATGTTTAACATATTGTAAGGACTTTTGTAAACCAAAAAATGTAATCTCAGCACAAAAATAAAAAACAGAACAAAAATAATTTAAAAAGTCATGATAATAGCCACTGTGATGGCTGTGCTCATGTTGCAGGCAGTCAGCTCTTTCGTACAGAACATCCTTGAGACAAATTTGTTAGAACTCAGACTGTTAAGTAGTTACTGCTGATTTGTACCATAAACCTCTTAAGGGAATACATGAGGATCTCTTCTTTGAAAACCTTCTCTGAATATACAAATACTAGCATGCACCTTTAAAATCATTTGTTTTTCTCCAATCCCAGGAAATTACCACTTGCCCACTCTGCTTTACTGGCAGAGTTTAGAGAATTAGGACATATTCCCTGCAGTGGCATGTGTTACAGTTGAAATACCCACTGCATGAACAAACTTCTTCCAGAAGGAACTGGTAGATGTGGAGTCATTTAGAGGGGTGAGCATGGGAGGCCCTAGGAAGTAGTGAACTGCTGTCCAGGATGGTTGAAGTCTACTGGATTGGGGTAAGTAGGGTTGTTGGGAGTTTTTGTTGTTTTGCTTGCTTTTTGTCTTATCAATGCCCTACAACTCATGGATAACCTTGCAACAATGATCAGACTATGGTGGAAATCTCTTTGAAAAGGAAACTGAATTTTAACTCCCTTTTGGCCCTCATCCTAATGAAGAGCATATGCATGACCATGTAACACCACCCTTTGTTCTGTGGTCTGGGGATACTCATGTATGCATAGTGCTGTCCTCTCCTTGTGCTCAGTGAATAATCCACACATGGAAGACTTTTGAGTCAGGGTGACACAATTATGTTCCCAGTATTTCTCACTTAGAATGATCCTGTGTGTTTGACATTCTGTCTTGGGCACACTGCCCAGAGAATGATTCCTTTCCACATGTCCAAAACCTTTCCATGCCCATTTGATGTGGGTGTTTTCTGTCCTGCCCAGGTCACAGAAATGTCTCTACTTATTTATGCATTTGAGAGTGATTTGAAAGAGAGTAGATTTTTATTTACCTAGTGGTGTACATTTGAAGAGATGGTCAAGAACCTATATGTGCAATAGGTTTTGGGACTTAAGACCAAGGTTTTACAAATTCTGGACATGCTGGGATTTTGTTGGTAGTGCTGTCTGGGCGTTTGTCTAACAACCAGTCTTACCAGCAGCTAAAACCATAATTAAAGGGCACTTAATCCAGGAGTATTGCTCCTATGATGCCCGTTTCATTTAGCCACCAACACTATGTGTAAGAAAATCCAAGTGAATTTCTGTAAGGTTCCCACTTCAGCTCATAACATCTACTGTCCTCTTGCTAGAATTCCTAATCCTCTATCTTCAAGATGAGGTGAGTACACCTGTTCTATGAGGAAGTTCGGTCCACCCTCCAGAAGAGGCAGTAGAGACCTTGACATTGTTACCACCCTCAGCTATGCAGCTATGGATTGGTGTGATCATATGTCATTCAGGGCGTCCAATTCTGCCAATTGGAGGCACAGCATGTAGACTGCCCAATCAGACACAGACTCAGAGGCAAAGGGGCGGGCTTAAATAATCTTGGGTGGGTTTTAAACTGACACTAGCTGTCAGAGAACATCTGGGAATTGTCTCAAGGCTGTCTCCCCTGTGGAGGATGTTCAGGTGACTGCCACATCTTCTGACGCCCTGTGAATTGTCAGGCTCAAGCAAATTATATGGAGGTCGCCAAGCACTCTAAATCCTAGGATAGAGAGTGCCGGTCAGCATCCTGAAGGAGAAGGATGGCAGTTTGTAGCAAGCGGTTGGCATCTCCCCACAATGCATCCGTGAGTCCTGTAGGGCAGCTGGACCTGGGTCGCTCTGGCTTTGGTGGTTGGGGTCGTGACCTTTAGTGCCTTCTGGCTGTTGGAGGGGCTGAAAGGACAGGGTGCGTACCTAACGCTCTCCCTAATTGTAGACGATGTGGAGGTGAGCGGGCATGTGGAGATGGCAGGATGTGTGGTTCATGCACACCCCAGGCTGCCTTCCTCCTGGAGGAAGTTGTTTTCCACAACTTTCCAAGTATGTGGAAAGCAGGCTATGGATGGCATCCTGTAGGAAGTTAGTGCCAGGCAGGTTGGGCCACTTGGTGCAGCCAGGCAGGACTGTGGTTTGCTCTGCTTCTGCAGACGCTGATGGGGATGCTGGGATTTCGTCTGTAGCGTCGTCTGGGCATGGCTACTCATAAGACAGAGATCAAATGGGTCACATTTGGAGTCCATTCCAGGTATAGTGTTCACCAGTCACTGTATTGCAAACACTGAAAACAAATAGGGCTGGCAGAGTGAATGAAATACTAGAGTGTTTGCCTAGGAAGTCAGAGGCCCTGAGTTCAATTCCCAGTACCAGAAAAAGAAGAGATAAACAAGAAAGTCTGTGGTACATTCTAGAGTCCATCCTCCCTCTAGGTTTTATATATCAGCACAGCAAATAATATTAAATACCAACTTATTTTCATATCCTTATCACATGTTTCTGTTATTTTACATGAATACATGTTTTATTAAGGAAAGTTGTGAATTTAGTATGAAACATATTATTAAATGATAGTAAAGTGTATTATTGGTGGTAATCATAAAATAATCTACAAGGTATCACAATACAAACAATATACATACATGAATGTATGTGCATATAAATTTGAATTACAGTCAATGTGAATAGACTAAATAATCCAAACAACAGACAGGTGATGTGGCTTAGGCATAGCACAGTGATAACAGTACACTTCCAGAATGTTCAAAGTCCTAGGTTCAACTACCACCTTCTGTTGCGCCAGGTCCTGACTATCCTTCCAGTTAAGGATAAGCTAAATAAACATGTACTCCTTTCAAGTCACTGTCAAAGTCATCAATGAGTGGAGAGACTTCTATACATTGGCAGCTGTAAAAATATTCATATCAAGTGAGAATGGAAATTGAGGCACATGTGGGTGTGAATCCTGCCCTGACCAATGAGTCCACAAAAATCTCAAACACATAGCATCTCTCCGAAGTGAGAAAACTGAGAACATAAATGTTCCACCCTGAATCAAATGTGCTCTTTGGGTGGATAGTTCACCTAGCACTGGGACAGGAGAGCACTAGTCCTACTGTTCTCTCCAGACCACAGAAATGTGGTGGTGTAACAAGGTCATGCATATGTCCCTCCACGGGATTCATTACCTATACCATGAATGATGGGATTAAAACCCACTTTGGCAGTGCAACAGATTTCCAGCATAGTTGGCTGTCAGTTGTTTTTAGCAGTTGAGCAAAACAGCTGACAGATGAGCTTCTATTTAACCAGCTGCAGGAAGCTGATAGAACAAAAAATAACAAAAAAAAAATTTCCACCTATCCTTTCCCCCTAAGCTGTAGACTTCTACAAGCCTGACCTGGAGATCCACACTTCCCAGGACCTCCCCAGCTCACCCCACTGACAACTCCAGATCGATCAGTTCCTCATGCAAAGAGTCTGTCAATGTCTGTAGTGTCTCAGTTGTAGCACATTCCATTCCAGGGATGAATCCTAATCATCCAAACTCTGAGAGCAAAGCAGAGTGTGCACATGCTAATTTCCCTGGAGTGAAGAAAACAAATGGTTTAATTTATTTATTTATTTTTAATTGTTGTCCTGAAGGACAATGTGACATTTACAAAAGTTCTTACAGCATATCATAATTCTATTTACCCCTTCCAGCATTCTACTTTATCCACTCTGCCTCTTTTTGTTATAATGGTTTCAAAAGGCACACTGGCATTTGTGTGGCAGAGAAGGTTTAAGAACCATTAAGCCCTATGTATTCCTTTAAGAGTTTATGGTAGATTTTTCCACTGGCTATTTGACAGCCTGGGTTCTAATAACTTTGCCACAGTGTGTTCTGTACCAAATAGCAGACCACCTGCAGCCTGAGCACAGCTGTCACAATGGTAATTAAGGAGAAGTTGAGGTGATTGGCACTTGAGTGAAACTTTGTAAACCTAGGTACTTTGTAGGCTCAGATTGGGAAGATTGAGATTTGAGGCCAGCCCTCCCAAATAGTTTAGAAAAGGTCTCTTTAAAAATAACCATAGCAATGTGGAATGAAATTGTGTCTCCAGTGGTAGAGAGCGGTCTTCCCAAAAATGAAGCCCTGGGTCCTAGTCTTCTCTCATCGCTCACCCCTCCAAAAATAATTTAAGGATAAATTTTGTTTGTGAGGACATGTATTGCAAGAAGAGAGCCTGGGAAATGGTAAGAATAAATTTTTATACCACTATTTTGGGAAAGAGCTTGAAGGTTCTTCAAAAAACTAAACATTGAACTGCCAGATGATCCAAAAGTGACAATTCTGGGTATGAATCAGAAACAGATATCAGAAGATCCAAGATGGCTGCTCTCTGATGTTCATTGTAGCACTATTGACAGGAGCTGATATATGGAAAGGACACTTGCCTTTTGCATAAGTGTATAGTAAGATATTCCTCCTAACTGTTCTGACAGGCTGCAAACTCACACCTCAGGCTGCTGTACAGAGCTCCCAGATGATGCTATTCAGCAGAAAGGCCAAGGGACCAGACACAGGCCTGCTGTGGGCACTTGATGACAGTCAATTCTGCAGTAATACACATTATTAGGCTCTAAAAGGAAACAATATACACCAAGGATCACAATACACACAATATTCATTGAAGAATTATGTGGAAGTAAGTTTCATATTGTTAAAGATGTAACAAATAACATTAAATGTGAATAGACTAGATAACCCAAACAAAAGGCAGATGTTGTGATTGAGGATATAGCACAGTGGTAAGAGTGCATGGCCAGAATTTTCAAAACCCTGGGCTCAAATCCCAGCAGGAATAGGACCTATAGGGGGCACTGAGAATGCCTCCACCTGTATTCCAGAATGTAAATAAAAATCCACTCCCTTTCAAATTGCTCTCATAATGAATTCATAGATTTCTATAGAGTGTGCAGGAGAGAAAACATCCACATCAAATGAGCACGGAAAGGTGTGGCACATGTGGAAATGAATCCTTCCCTGGGCAATGTGCCCAATAAAGAATGACAAGCACACAGAATCATTCTCAAGTGAGAAAGACTGGGAACATATTTTTGTAACCATTACTTCCAAGTATTTGGAGAGTGGATAATTCACTTAGCACAGGGAGAGGACAGCACTATGCATCCATGAGTCTTCCCAGACCAAAGAAAATAGTGGTGGTGTTACATGGTCATACATATGTACTTCCCCAGGAGAAGGTCAGAAAATTAAATTTCCTCTTGAAAAAGATTTCCACCATAATTTGCTCATTCTTGAGCTGTTATCCAGGATTCATAAGGAGTTGATAAGGCAAAAAACAAGTTTCCCCACACTTTCTTCTTTGCCTCTTCATTTTTCCTATTATATTGGTTGTACTGGGTTTGAACTCAAGGACTCATACTTGCTAGATAGGTACTCAACATCTTGAGTAACTAGCCAGCCCTGTTTTGTGTTGGGTATTTCTGAGACATGGTCTCCTGAACTATTTGCCTGGACTACCAACAAACCATGATTATCCTGATCTCTATTACTGAGTACCAATTAGCTGGATTACAGGGGTATTCCACCAGCTCCCATCTCTCAACCTCCGAATAATAGCCATTGTGTAGAGGAGATGGACTGATTCAAATTATCATAGATATATGTAGATATGATATAGATATAAATGCAAATGTCACAAGGAAACTCACTGTTTCCTTAAACAAAAATGTCATTTTTCATAAAGAAATTAAAAACATAATGTAAAGTCATCTGAATGTGTGTGTATCTGAAATTAGCCTAGAAATGGCTCAATTGTAAGAATAGGAAGAGCTATCATTGCCTGACACTAATGTACATTGTTATGGTATAATATTGAAATAATAAATGTGAAAGATTCAAAGTACAGATAATATTCATGAAAGAACATATGTGGATGTAAGTTTCCTACTGTTAGCCACATGAAATCAACATTAAATTTGTTCTGCCAATCTCAAACATACACATGAGGACCTCAATATGGTCACAGTAGCATTTACATGTGTAGAGACTATTAGGAAGCACAGATCCCTTAAGAGATTTATGGCACAGTCCTCCAGAGAGTGCTCTATTTATCTTGCAGTACTTGGGTTTATACTCAGGACCTTCATCTTGAGTCACTGCAACAACCCTATTTTGTGATGGGTTTTTTCAAGTTAGCATCTCACAAACTATTGGCCTGGGCTGGCTTCAAACTCTGATCCTCCTGATCTCTGCCTTCTGATTAGCTAGGATTACAGGCATGAGCCAATAGCACCTGGCCTCCAGTGACTACATGACAGTCTGGATTATAGCAAATTTGCCTTCTGGATGTACTGTACCAAACAGCAGACCACCTGCAGTCTGAACACAGAGGTCAGAATGATTATTATGAAGTTGAGGGGCCAGGCACCAGTGGAACACCCTAAAATCCTAGTTACTTGAAAGGCTGAGATCTGAGATCTGGAGAATTAAGCTTCCAGACCAACACTGCCAGAGATTATGAGAGATCACACATCCAAAACAACGACAGCAACCTGGACTGATGGTGTTGCTCAAAGGGTAGAGTGCCAGCTTTGCAAGAATGAAGATCTGTGATCAAACCACAGACCTCTTACTAATTCAAGCTTTCCTTCCAAAATATGGACTTAAAGAATAATATGTATTTTAGAGGACATGGACAAAGCAAGAATGGCGCTCTGGTAAACTGTTAGAATAAATTTTATTACAACCATTTTGGAGAATGGCTTGAAGGTTCTGCAAAAAGCTAAACATTGAGTGTCAGATGATCCTAACAGCACAATTCTAGGTATTCATCCCAATAATGGATATCACGATGTGCAAGATGGCAGCAGTGATGTTAAGTATAGCACAACTCATAGCAAGAAAGAAACGGAAACAGGTAAAGTGACTTTGACACGAGTGTATAGACTGAGATTTTTCCCAGATGCTTTCAGAGGATTCAAACCAGTACCTCAGTCTGCTCAGGAGCTTCTGGTTTACTAGAAATGCCAAGACCAGACACAGGGCAGCTGTGGGCACCTCATGACAGTCAGATCTGTAGCCCTAGGTCAAAACTGAACTGCCAGATGACCCAAATGTTTTGATTAGGAGCAAGTGCCTAGGCGACAAAACAAAAAGGGGTCAAGAGATTCTTTCTGACTTCCTCTCATATGATATGTACACAAACACTAAAACATTAAGCACCCTTTGAAAAAGGAAAAATGATTAAGTACTGTCTGTTAGAAATGTCACACGAGCAACAAGTAGTTGATAATGCTGTGGAAAGGAGAAGTCGGTGTGGGGAATGTGGGTTGGGAGGAGAATATTTAGGGATTTATGATTAGACGAAAGAGGCGCTGAACTTGGGGTGTGGTCTTTGCATTTAGGAATACTTTCTACACTGTTTGGAAAGCTAGGGGAGAAACAGGTAGGCCCAACAGGAGGAAGGCCGCCTGGGGTGTGCATGAACCACAGATCCTACCATCTCCATTTGTTCACTCACCTCCATGTCATCTATAACTAGGGTGAGCGTTAGGCATGCACCTTGTCCTGACAGCCCCTCCCACAGCCAGAAGGTGCTGAAGGTCATCCTCTCTACAACCTCCAAACTAGAGGTGACCCCCGTCCTTCTTCTTTGTAGGAGGACTCATGAACAAATAGTTGGGAGATGTAAACTGCTGTCTACAAATTGCCTCCCTTCCCTTCAGGATGCTGATGTCTGCACCCTATCCTTGATTTTAGGGTGTCTGGAGTCCTCTCTATAATCTGCTTAAGTCTAAAAATTCAATTGGCGATAGAGGTTGAGGCAAAGCCACCTGAACATCCTCAACAGAGGAGCTGCCTGGAGATCATTCCTAGATGGTTTCTGATGGGGAGTTTCAGTTAAAGACCCACCCAATATTATTCAAGCATGCCCCTGTCTTAAAACATACATGACTTAATGTTGTATTTCAGGTTGAATATTTTTCTTTCTTTGAGTCTTCTTTTCAATTGTAAATGTTTATATGATATTCATACCCTTGGGTGCAAACTATTCAAACATTCCCATTTCAGCCAGGGAACACACATGACCCTCAACATTCTTTGTTTATCGGTAGTTGGGAATCACCATGTCAGAATCGGTTTTTTGATTTTTGATTTTTTATGGTCTTGGGGCATGAACTCAGGCCTTACACCTTGAGCCACTCCACCAGCCCTTTTCTGTGATGGGTTTTATTGAGATAGGGTATCTGAACTATTTTGCCCAAGCTATCTTAGAACTATCATCCTTATTTCTGCCTCATGTGTAGCTAACATTACATGTGTGAGTCACTGTGGCACAGCTAGTGAAGGTTTTAAACCCATCTGAAGAGGAAGATGCTCTCTCTGTTGCACCTAGTCACATCATGGCCTTTGTAACTCCTTTCCTTTATCTTTAATAAACTCTATTGACACCTTACTACACTCACATGTCCTGCCAGGATGTTTCCTTGTGGGACACAAAGTTTATTACAATCTTCTGTTCAGAGACTACAGGAGCTTACAACAGTGAGACTGCTGATTTGTAAGTCTTTTATAAGTTCTCGAAGGGCAGTAGAGTTGACTGACACATGGGGCACTTAGGACAGGTAACTAAATAATAATAGTAGCAAGAAGAAGATTTTTTTGGACTAATGAAAAGTGAAAATAAACATGAGAACTGAGATTTTGCACACGTGAAAGTTGCCAGTCGATAGTAAATGAGACCAGATTCCATTGGAACCTGGACTGGGGGTCATTCAAGTGGTCAAGCCCAAGGGAAGAGCACAGAGGAGTTGCCATATTTGAATCTGGGTCTTGGGTCCACCCTGGTGGAGACCTGTGGAGATGCCTCTGCACCCTCTCTCATCCCACAGAGGCACAGGTCAGGTCATTGCCCATGGAATGGTGCACTTGCTATAGGTCCAAGGAGACACAATTATCAAATGGCTCCACAATGATCTGTATGGAGCTTTTCAGGAGTGCCTTTGAGTCAGGCCAGGAGGCACAAGCATGCTGCCTGGTGTCCCCAAAGGGACATGGCCATTAAAACTTCTTCTACCAGGTCATGTCCATAAGATCATATGCTTACCTCTTCAGTCTGGGAGGAAAACAAATTATAGTCTGTGGTGTCTGGGGCAACATCTGAGTAGACAAACTTACTAGCAAATTGTTCCACTAGAATGGCAAAATATTTTTTCATTACTGTTAATAATGCAAAATCAAATAAGTCTAGGAAAAATCAGAGGCCAGTTTCATGACTTCTCAGCATAATCATATTTAATGGGCTCATGTGACAATTTGGGACAATGGATATAAACTGTTCCCAAATAGTGTGTTAGAGACTTCCTGTGATTTAGGGGCAATCATGTAGGCAAGCTCTTTTAAAATGGAACTGAATTTCAATCTGAATGGATGGATATTGTATTGTTTGTATAAAATCTAAAGATGGAATGAGCTACTTCTGGTCACTTGGTGTGGTGGGATCCCTCAAATATTTAATTTCCTTGATAGATACCCAGTCAAATGTTATGAGCAGGCATTTCAAAGGAGAAGCAGTGTCAGAATTGTAAGGTTTATTGTTTCAAGTGTACAGCTTTAAGACACTTATTTGAAAGAGAAATAACAGGTAATCCTGCAGTACATCTTAATTTCATGAACTTCAATTCAGAAGGGAGCTCCATTCCTGTTATTTCCCTTATCAAAATTTCATTTCTTGCAGGGAGCTGGTGGCTCATGCCTGTAATCTGAGCTACTGAGTATGCAGAGATCAGGCGGATCACAGTTTAAAACAAACCCAGGCAAACAGTTTGCAAATGCCTATCTCGAAAAAAAAAAACCCTCACCAAAAAAAAAAAGGACTGGTGGAGTGGCTCATTGTCTTAAGGTATAGGTCCTGAGTCCAAGCCTCAGTACTGCAAAAAATTTCATTTCTTCATCTCACTAACTACAGGAAAGACAAGAATGTATAGAGAAAAAACGTGATTTCCAAGTCATGGAATGAATGTTTGAAGACCAGAATCTTGGGAACATCTCATGATTTAAATAAGAAATTCTGTGCTGTGCTGTCTCACCCTTCCTGCTGTATACATTATGCATGTTCTTTTATGTATTTTTTTCTGTACTGGGGTTTGAACTCAGGGCATACACCTTGACCCTCTCCACCAGCCCATTTTTGTGTGTCTGTGTTTGTGGTGGGGTTTTTTTTTGAGATCAGGTCTCACAAAATCCTTTCCTGACTCTATTTGAAGCATGAGCTTCTTGATATCTGCCCTCAGAGTAGCTATGACAACATGTTTGTGATGCATGTGCCTGGGCACTATGTGACCTTTGTGGCTATTTCTTTTTTACCAATGGCAATCCAGTATTTTCCAAAAACACCACCTGCCAGGCTCTCTTGATGGAGGTTTCAATATCCCTTAGGTCATCATACTGGTTTGATAGTGATCTTCCCTGTCCATATCAGGCAATGCAAATAAGGGCCTCAATTTGCAACCTGCAGATATGAACACATGACTCATAGGCTACAACCGAAGAAGTATGTGTTCCATGTCTTTGTGGGGACATTTCCAAGTATGTCATGATACACGGTAGTTTTTCATGGATAGATTTTACTAAAAACTCACTGAATGCTGTGAAGCAAGCAGAGCGATCTGCTCAAGAGGTAGAGTACTTGCATAGCAAGTGTGAGCTCAAGTTCAAACCCCAGTACAAACCAAACACATCAAACATGTGCTGATCTGAATGTGTGACATAAGACTCTGATCAAAACAGACATGGAGCCAGTAGTCTGTCAACCCAACAATCTGGAAGCTGAGTTTGGAGGATCACTAGTTTCAGGTATGCCTAAGCTACATGGTGTGTTTAAGGATAGTATGGGCTATATAACAAGATCCTGCCTCAAAACACAGATAAAGTGGCAGGGAGCCAGTTCATCACACCTGCCATGCTTGCAAGTAAGGAGGCAGAGATCAGGAAGATCTTGGTTCAAACCCAGTAGGACAAATAGTTTATTGGACCCTAACTTGAAAATACAAATAGAAAATAGTGCTGGCCAAGTGGTTCAAGAGGTAGAGCACCTGAGTAGCAAGATTGAGGCCCTAATACTAATGACAGTATCATGAAAATAAATTTTTAAAGAAAGAGGTAAAGAAAAACTATGAGGGATGTGTAGAGCCCAGCACCCAGCTAGGTATTTTATTTTTATTTTTTGGTGATAGTGGGATTTGAATTCACACTTGCTAGGTTTGCTAGGTTTGCTGCAGCAGCACTCAACAATGGAGTCACTACACCAACGCTCTCTAGGCATTATAGATCCAGTACAACAAATACTATTAAGCACCTCCACATTTCATATACATATCACGTGCATGTATTGTTTTACATATGCACATGTTTGGTAAAGGAAAAAATGTGAAATTTAGGGTAAAAGACATCATAATTTTATACTAGTGTAAATTGTAAGACTGTAATATTGAAATAATAAACAAGGAATCACAATGCAATCAATATTCATAGAGAATGTATGTGGATATGTATTTTGTTGTTTATCATGTGAAAATGACATTAAATGTGAATAAAATAAATAATTTAGACAAAATCAGATGTATTGTTTGAGCACATAGCACAGTGGTAAGACTGGCTGCCCAGAATGTGCAAAGACCTGGGGTCAATTCCTAGCACCTTTGGTATCTATAAGGGTCTCCTTACTATTCCTCAGTATATGGACAAACTAAACTAACATCTACTCTTTTAAGTCAAACTCAAATTCATAAATGAGTTGAGAGACATCTACATAGTGGGCAGCTGAGAAAAATTCCACATCCAATGAGTGTGGAAAGTCAGGTGCAGGTGGAAATGAATCCTAGCCTGGCAATGAGCTCAAGAAAGAATGCCAAAGAGCCAGCATCACTCTGAAGTGAGAAAGATTGGGAACATAATTTTGCCATCCTGATGCAAAAGTGCTCTGTGGGTGGGTAATTCACCCAGTATTGATCATGGACAGCACTATACATAAATGAGTCTCCCAGACTACAGAACAAAGTGGAGGTGACACATGGTTACAAATATGTACATCCACGGGCTATACTCTCCAGGAAAAGGGCAGAAAAGAGGCTAAAGCCCAATTTCCACATGCAAGGGATTTCCAGCCTAGTTTGCAAAACAGCTGACAGTAGAGTTTCTATCTGGACACCTGCATGTAGTTGAAAGGGAGAAGAATAAATAAATAAATAAATAAATAAATAAACCTGACCACCATCCTTGCCTCCAAACCAGTATATTCCAAGCAGCCTAGACAGGAACTCAGCACTTCTGAGACCCCTACCCCACGTTACCACACTGACAACTCCAGGGCTACCATTTGTTCTCAAAGGAGTTTGTCCATGAATTGGCTTCCTCAGCTTTTACACATTCTGCTCCACAGAATACATCATAATCCTCCAAACTATAGAAGCAAAGAAGAGTGGCACTTGCTAACTTCCCTGAATCAGAGAAAAACAAGTGGTTTTATTTATTTATGTATAATTCTTGTTGAACTGTGCTTCCAATGTGACATTTACAAAAGTTGTTACAGTGTATCATAGCTGAAGTCACCCACTCCATCATTCAACTTTATCCTCCCTGTCCCCATAACTAACAGTTTTAAATGGGCACACAGACATTTGTGTGGACAGAGATGATTTGAGAAGCACAGATCACTGAGTATTCCCTTATGAGGTTGACTTGAGAAGCACAGATCACTGAGTATTCCCTTATGAGGTTTATTGTACAGTACTCCAGTGGCTACTTGACAGCCTGGTTTCTAACAACTTTTTGGGGGATAACTGTGCCAAAATGCAGGCCACCTGCAGCCTAAGCACAGTAATCACTAGGCTATTATCAAGAAGTTGAGTGGTCCAGCAACAGTGGTACACGCCTGTAATCCTAGCTCTTTGAAAGGCTGTGATAGGGAGGATCTTGAGGCCAGCTCTGACAAAGTATTCAGGAGAACACACCTCCAAAACAACCACAGCAATCTGGACTGGTGGCATTTCTCAAGGGATAGAGTGCCTGATATGCAAGAATGAAGTCCTCAGGTCAAACCACGGTCCTCCTACTAAATCACACTTTCCATCCACAAGAAGAGGTTGGAGGATAACATGTGTTTGACAGGACAAGGATAGAGCAAGAATGGAGCCTTGGTACACTGCTGGTGAGAATAAATCTAAATACATCATTTTGGAAAATAGCTTGAAGGTTCTTCAAAAAACTAAACATTGAATGGTCAGATGATTCAAAAAGTACAATTCTAGATATGCATCCCAACAATGGATATCAGGATGTCCAAGATGGCTGCACTCTTATGTTATGTATAGCACTCTCACAGCAGGTAAGGAAAAGAAAGAAGTAAATTGCCTTTGACATGAGCATATAGACAGAGATTCTTCCGAACTGCTCTGAGAGGCTCCAATCCCACACCTCAGTCTGCTCCTCAGGAGAGGTCCCAGGGACATCTATTCACTGGAAATGTCAAGGGACCAGACACAGGGCAGCTGTGGGCACTTGATGACAGTCAGTTCTGAAGCCCTGGGCCAGAACTGAACCGCCAGATGATCCAAATGTTCTGATGAGGTGCCACTGCCTAGGGGACACAAATAGAAAAGTAAAGTTTATAAAAAACAAAAAGGGGGTCAAGTGATACTTCTCTGCCTTCCTCTCATGTGAAATGTGCACAAACCGAAAAATATTAAGCATCTTTTGAAAAGGAAAAAAAAAGATGAAGTACTCTCTGTTAGAACTGTACCATGAGCAAAAAGTAGTTGATAATGCTGTGGAAAGGTGAAGGTGGTACTGTGGAATGCCGATTTGGATGAGGATATGTAGGGATTTTGGTTACAAAAACGAGGCTCTGTTATTTGGAAAGCTGGGGGCGAAACAGTTGGGCCCAAAAGGAGGAAGGCAGCCTACCATCGTCACACACCCGCACATCTCCTCTTCATCTACAACTAGGGACAGCGGTAGGCATGGACCCTGTCTTAACAGCCCCCTCCTACAGCCATAAGGCAGAGAAGGTCACAGCCTCAACCCTCAAAGTTTGAGGCAACCCCAGGAACAGCAACCCTACAGGAGGACTCATGAACACATACTGGGGAGAGGTAAAGTGATGTTTACAAACTGCCTCCCTTATGCTTTAGGATGCTGACTTCCATGTCTTATCCTCGGTTTTAGCGTGCCCAGAGTCCTCACTGCAATCTGCTTGACTCTGACATTTCATGGGGCTATGGAGTTTGTGGCAAAATCACCTGAACATCCTTAACGGAGGAGAAAGCCGGCAGAGAATTCCCAGATGCTCCCTGACTGCTAGTTTCAGTTAAAGACCCGCCCAACAGCATTCAAGCCCACCCCTTTCACTCTGTATCCGTGTCTGTTTGGGTAGGGCTCATGCATGGCTCCAAGTGTACAGTGGTTGAGGCTCTGAGTGACATCATATCGCACCAATCCATAGCCGGTTAGCTGAGTCACATCACAATGACAAGTTCTCTGCAGCAGTTTGGGAGGGAGGACATAGTTCATCATAGAACAGGTGTAATAACCTCGTTTTGAAGATGATCGCAGATTATGAATTATAACAGAAGACTGCTATATGTTATGAGGTGATGTGTCCCTCCAAAAAATTCACGTAGATTTTTAAATACAGTGTTAGTGTCTATGTGAAAAAGTTGTCAACGGTCAAAATGTTACCTCAGTTTGGACAATGGTTTCAACATATTTTCCTCAAATTCATAACTAGTAAAAATTCAGGTAATTAGGGCTGACTCCTCATGTACTTTCTGATTAACAGGAAAGATAAAAAATACAGATAGTCACAGAAAAACGGGAAAACAAAGAGATCCAGATGACAATATACAAACCAAGGAGATCTCAGGAGAAACGATTCCATTCACTAACTTGATGTTCTGGAATGATGGTTAATAAATGTGTGCTATTACATGACACCCTTCAGAAGCCCATATGTCATTTCAGGAGACACTTTGATTTTCTCTGCTGTAACTATATGATAATGTAGTTGAATGACATGTCATTGCTCTGGCATTGAAAGCCTACACTGCTGTAGGAATTGATATCTCCTGTTGGAAGACTGATTCTCCCTTGGGCTATGCACATGCATGAGGCTACAGCTTTCAATAAATTTGTGAAACAGTTTGATAACCTTTTTTGTGTAACCATACGTTCTTGTGAAAAATCTCTCTGATAATACTGTTGATATGTAAGTTCTAGATAATTTGGTGAATGGCAATGCAGCTGATTGGTACGCTGGGTATTTGGCACAGGTAAGACAAACAGGTAAGCAAAAGCAGTAGGAACATGCAGATTCCTTCTGGAGTAGTGTCAAGTGAAAATAAATGTAAGGTCTGAGCTTCTGGATTTGTGCAAGTTTGCCAGTGTAGTGAAGGAAGGCAGATTCTGTTGGAGTCTGTACTGAGGGTCATTGAAGTGGACAAGCCCAGGGACAGATCCCAGAGGACTCCCCATATTGGAATGTGGGTCCTCGTCCCACCTTGCTACTTTAATTTCTGCTGGGCTTAGGTATTTCTGATATAGGCTATTACTATTTGTTCCTATTTCTCTGGCTTTGAAATGCAATCCTCCTAATCTCTGCCCCCTCAGTAGCAAGGATTACAGGTGTGAGCCACCACCCTCTGGCCCTTTGAAATACTTAATCACCCTGATAGGAGCCAAGGTCAATGTGATGAGCAGGCATTTAAAAGGAAGAGCAACATCAGTACTGTAATATTTATGTTTAATACTACAGCTCTAAGACAAGTATTCAAGCCAGGTTTGTGGCATATGCCACAATCCAGAGGGATGCTCCTATTTGCTACTGCCCATATCTGTCATTAATTTCTTTCAGTGACTATAGGCAAAGCCATGAATGTAGAAAGAAAGAGCCTCATGACCAAGAAAGGGAATAAATATGTGGAGACTAGAAGCATGGGGACTTCTCATGAATTGAATAAGTCATCATGTGCTCTCTTACCCTTCTTGCTCCATGCACTATGCGTGGTATATTAGGAGTCAGTGTTCACCTGCCCAACCCCTAAAGCATGAGATTTACCAGTTACCTGCTGTCAGGTAACAGCTGCCCTATAGTAGAACTCACATACACATAGTGGAAGACGCAAACTGCCAGTTACAAATTGCCTCCATTCCCCTGCATGACACTGAACGGTGACTCTATCCTTGGTTTTAGGGTGTCTGGCATCCTCCCTATAATCTGTTTGAGTCTGAGAAATAACAGGGCAACAGAGACTGTGGCAAAAACATCTGAACATCCTCAACAGAGCAGACAACCTGTTGATCATCAAAGAAGATCTCTGACAACTGATTTCAATTAAAAACCTGCACAAGATTCAAGTCTACCCCTTTGCCTCTGTATCTGGGTGTGATTGAGCAGTTCTCATGCCGTGCCAACAACTGGACATGGCTCGAGGCCCTCAGTGACAATATATTGCACCAATCCAAAGCTGCATAGCCGAGGAACATCACAATGACAAATTCTAAGCTGCAACCTTGGAAGGGAGGACATAGAACAGATGTACTAATCTCATATTGAAAATGATACCCAATTATGACTATTCCAGGAGGCTGGTATATGTTATGAGGTGAATTGTGTCCCCTCCAAAAAAATCACATCAATTTCTTAACACACTGTGTCAGGTGCTATGTGAAGCAGATGTCAAAGGAGCAATAGCTTTGTATTAAGAGCCTCTAGAAGTAGCACAAACCACAGTGCTGCCTGGCTGCACAAAGTGGCCCAACGTGCCTGGCACTAACCTGCTACAGGATGCCATCCATAGGCTGCAAGTCTAACGTGTCACAGTTATTACTATGGTCACATTCATGATGCAAGCTAAGCATCAAAAAGCATTCCTGTCACCATTTTGCTGTTTTCTTCAAGGAGACACGTAGAATTTTCTCTGCAAGAAATATGTATGAATACAGTTGAATGACATCAAATTCCTCTAGCTTTGGAAGCTTGCACTGCTAAAGAAATTATATTTCTGCTGTGTGTCTGTGGCTGATTCCCGTTATGTTAGCTATTCAGGAGGTAGAGATCAGGAAGATTGGGGTGCGATGCCAGCCCAGTAAAAAATGCTTCGGACACTATCTCAAACTAACTGATCACAAAAATAGAGCTTGTCATGGAGTGGACCCTGAATTCAAATGTTCATACTTCAAATAAACAAAAAAGTAATGATGTTTCCTATTTTGCTTCTCTCGTGGTGTAGGAACATGAATGAGGCTACAGCTGTGAATAAATTTGTGAAAGAGTTTGATATCATTTTGTGTAATCATCACTCCTTTGTGAAAATATTCTCTGGTAAGACTGTTGATTTTTAAATCTTGCATAAGTTCTGGAAGAGCAGTACAGCTGAATGTTACATGTTGTACTTGGGAAAGGACATAAAACAGGCAAGTAAGAGCAGTAGCAACAGGCAGACTTGTACCAAATGGAGCAAGTGTAAATAAATATAAGCTATGATATTTTGGATTTGAGCAAATTGCCAGTTGGTAATAAAGGAAGGCAGATTTTGTTGGAATCTGGACCACGGGTAAAAAAGTGGTTAAACCCAAGGGCAGAGTCCATAATGGTCCCAACATTTGAATGTGGTGTTGACCCCAACCTGGTACTCTTTAATTGTGGCCTGTGGATATAATCTGCACTCTCTTTCACTTCCACAGATGTGGTGCACCTGCTATTGGTCCAAGGACACTGGAATATCAAATGGTCCCATGTTGATCTGTATGGAGCTCTACAACAGAGTGCTTATCAGTCAGCAAGAAGGCATCAGCACCATGCCTGGTTGTGCCCCAAAAGACATGGCTATGCTCCAGAAACCAGTCACCAGTTTTATGACTTCTCAGTATAATCATAAAGAATGTTTTAAAAGAGTTAATATACTGGGGACTCTCTGATCAGTCATTCCCTAATATTTTGAGGAATCATGTAGGACTGTCTTTCAAAGATGTTACACAATTTCAAACTTTGAAACAAAGCAGGAGTGTAACACATGTTATATTATTTGCATTAAGCCTAAACTTGGAACATGGCATTCCTGGTCACTTAGTGTGCTAGGATCCCTTCCAAAATTTTTCCCAGTCATTCTGGGGTTTGGATGCAGGCTTGCCTGGTTGCTGCACAAGCACTCAACCACTTGAGCCCCTCCAGCAGAACTTTCAGGTTAGGTATTTTAAAGATGTGGTCTGACCAACTCTTTCTCCCAGCTGGCTTGGAACTGAGATTCTTCTAGTTTCAGCCTCCTGAGTATCTAGGATTACAGGTGTGATCCAGCAGTGCCCCACCCATTCAAATAGATAATTACCCTACTAGGAGAAAGGTCAAGTTCTAAGAGCAGGCATTTCCAAGAAAAGCATCATTACTCTAATGATTACTATGTTTATTTTTTTTTCAGTACTGGAGCATGAACTCACAGCCTCCAACTTTAGCCACTCTGAAAGCTCCTTTTATTGTGGGAGGTTTTTGGACATAGTGTCTTGCGAACTATTTGTCTGCAATGGCTTTGAAGAGGGGTCCTCCAGATCTTTACTTCCTCAGCAGCTAGGATTACAAACATGAGCCACCAGTGCTTCTGTTTTATGAGTACAGCTTTTATGAGTACAGCTGTGTTTCCTGTTTTATGAGTGCAGCTTTAAGAAAGGTAATCAAGATTTTACAGTGACATGGCATGACCTGCATTGCAGTGGGGTACTCCTCTTCTGCTACTGCCTTTATCAATAATTCATTTCATCATCTCAGTGACTGTAGGGAAGGACATGAGTGTACAGAGAAAGAGCCTGATGAGCAAGTCATGAAATGAATGTTTGGCAACCAGTATCATGGGATCTTCTCAGAAATTTAAATAGATATCCTCTGCTCTATATATTATGCAGAGTGTTTTAGGAGTCTGTGACTGCTTTAAGAAAATGTGACTGTTTTTAGTAAGTAAGTTTGTGGGATTTCTATACAAATAGAAATCTAATACCTTCCACACATGTCCACACCAATGGCTGGTTAATGTAAATGTTAGTAGCACTACTGAGCACCATACTGGTTTGACAGCTTTCTGTCCTGCCAATCTGAGACAACACACCTCAGGACCTCTATATGCAACCAACACACATAACCACAATGACCAATATCCTGTAACAGAACAACTATGCATTCCAATCTTCATGGGAGCATTTCAGGCATGCCATGGATCCATATTCTTATAGCATGGATAGTGGTTAACTGAAAAATCCCTCAATAGCTATGTGGAAGGCAGGGAATCTGGCTCAAGTGATACAGTACTAGCCAAGCAATTATGAGCTAAAAATCACACCATGTTTAAAGGAAAGTATCCTCAAAAGACATCAAAAATTGTGGAGAAATAGGGTGAGTGACAAAATAACATCAAGTCTTAGATCAAAACTGATATGGAGCCAGGGGTTGGTCATCACAATACTCAGGAAGATTAGATAGGAGGATCACTAGTTTCAGGCACCTGAGCTACATGGTCTGTTGAATGATAGTCTGGACTACATAGCAAGATTCTGTCTCAAGAAACAAAGTAGCATGGCAATGATGGCTCATCCCTATAATCCTAGTTACTCAGGATAGAGATCAGGATGGTCATGGTTGGATGGCAGTCCAGGAAAATAGTTCAATAGACCATATCTCAGAAATATCCAGCACAAAACAAGGCTGGCAGAGTGGCTTAATATGTTAAGTGCCACTAGGCAAATTTGTTATCATCCAGGCTTTCAAGCAGTCACAAGAGTCTGGTTCCAGTGGCTTAATCCTGTAATCCTAGGTACTCAGGAGGCAGAGATCAGAAGGATAACAGTTGGAAAATTGTTTGTGAGACCTTAACTGGATAAAAAAAATCACAAAAGGGATTTAGGAGTGACTTCAGGTAGAGGTCCTGAGTTAAACCCCAGTATTGCAGAAAAAAATAAAGTCACTAGAGGACTGTGCCAAAAACCTATGAAGGGATCTCTACTTCCTAAATATCTCTTCTCATCTGAATGCAAGTGAGATCATATTGAGGTCCTCATGTATATTGTCTTAGAATGACAGGACACATTTAATGCTATGTTTCACATGGTTAAGAATAGGAACCTTATATTCTCATACACTCTTCTGTGAATATTGTGTGTATTGTGATTCATTGGTGTTTATTATTTTAATTATACCTTAATAATGTACATAAGTGTCAGGTAATGATGGCTACTTCTATTCTTACAATTAAGAACTTTGTAGGCTAATTTCATACATACATACATATTCAGATGAGTTTAAAATTTGATTTTAGTTTCTTTATTAAAAATTAACTCTGTGACATCTAGATTGATTTTGGGGGGAAAACTGAAACTTCTGATGAATTTTTTCTACATATATGAGATATGGAACCCAGTTTTCTATGTGCCTTTTTACAGTTTTATTTTATCATAAATTCACCATTTTTTCCTTTTGAAACATGTTCCAATGTGAAAGAACACATGCATGTGACACTATATGAAACCTAGGTGATGCTAATACTATTTGTTTTTCTACTGGATGTATAAGACCTAGAGAGAGGCTGGGCTCTAGAACTTTCCCTACACTTACCTGCTTACCTCTTACTTCTTTTTTTCATTTTGGTGGTATTTGTATTGGAACTTGGGGCCTTATCCTTGCTAATTAGGTACCCTATATCTTGAGCCACACTTCCAGCCTTATTTTAGGCTGGGTATTTCCAAGATAGAGTTACCTGAATTATTTGCCTGGACCACCCTCCAACCATGTTCATCCCAAACTCTGCCTCTTCCATAGCTAGGATTATAGGCCTGATCCATATTGGCATTCTACTTTGGTTTTTGAGACAGGATCTTCTATGTAATCCAGGGTATAGCAAAACACATATATCAGTAAGTTACCTGAAATTAGTGATCTTCCTACCTCAGATACTGCATGTGGTGATGACAAGTCCCTGTTCCATATCAGCATTAGTCAAAGTCACAACCTTGTTTTGTCACTCACACTCAGTTCTACACACTTTTTGATGTCTCTGGATGGAACTTTGGTTTGAACCTGAGCTCATTCTTGCTAGGCAAGTACTCTACCACTTGAGTAAGGCCCCCTGCCCTCCATGTGGACATAAAGTGATTTTTCAGTTGAGCCCTATCTGTGGCATACTGATATGATTCCATGGCATTCCTGCATATGTTCCCATGAAGACATAGAACACATAGTTCATTTGCTTCCAATATTTATCATTGTAGATAAACAAAAACTTACCTGGTTACAACACACCTTGTGAGGTGCAAAGTCATACCCTTAAATATCACTGACACCTAAAACACCATGCATAATATATAGAGCAGGAAGCATGAAAGAGAACAGTTTGTATTTTTCAATTCAGTAGAAGTCCCTATAATTCTGGTCTCCAAACATTTTTCCATGACTTTGTCAACAGGGTCTTTCCCTCTTCATTCACATATTGGTCCATAGTCACTGAGATAAAGAAATGAATTATTGTTAAAAGCAATAGCAGAATAGGAGCACCCCTCAGGATTGTGGGTCATGCCAGACCCTGGCATTTGTATTTGTCTTAAATCTGTACTCATAAACAGTAAATATTAAGGTACTGACCCTGCTCTTCCTTTGAAATGCCTGCTCATCACATTGACCTTGGCTCCTATCAGAGTAATTAAGTATTAGAAGGAGCCAGTTACTGAAATCTTAGACCTGTAATTCTTGCTACAGTGAAGGCAGATATCAGGAGGATTGCAGTTCAAAGCAAGGGGGACAAATAGTAAGATCCTGTCTCAAAAATACTTAACCTCAGCAGAAATTATAGAGTACCAGTGTGGGACCAAGTCCCACATTTAAATATATGGACCCCTATGGGATCTGTTCCTGGGCTGGATTCTCTGAATTACCCACAGTAGAGACTCCAACAGATTCTGCCCTTCTTTACTACCCACTGCCAAACTTGCACAAATGCAGAATCTCAGATCATACATTATTTTTACTTTACTCTACTCAGAAGGAATCTGCATGTTGCTACTGCTCTTACATACCTGTCCAAAGTACCCCATGTACAAATCAGCTGCATGCTGTTCCAGAAATTATCCAAGACTTACATATCAACAGTATTACTAGACAGTCTTTTCATGAGGATTGAGGTTTACACTCAAAAAGACATAAAACTATTTCACAAGTTTATTGACAGCTGTGGCCTCATTCATACCCATAGCCCAAGGGAGAAGCAATCTTAAAATAGGAAATATCAATTCTTATAGCATTGTAGGCTTCCAACACTAAAGAAATTTCATGTCACTCAACTCTACTGTCATATATTTGCGGCAGAGAAAATCTAAGTGTCTCCTAAAAAGCTGTATGAGCTTCTGCAGGCTATCATTTAATTACATTGATTTTTCTCATTATTTCAGAACATCAAGGTTTTGGATAGAATGCTTTCTCCTGAGATCTCTCCTTGGTTTCTACATTGTTATCTTGTTCTCTCTGTTCTCATGCTTTTCTGTGACTGTCGATGTTCTTTGTCTTTCCTGTTATAGGCAAAGTAGACGAATCAGATTGGGGCCCAATTCCTAATTAACTGGATTCATATTAGTTATGAACTTGAGGGAAATATGTCGATATCATTGCACAGTCTGACATACTACTGTAACAAATGCAATGATCACGGGTCTTGTTAAACATAAAAGAAGGCTTTCAGAACTTAGTTTGCATTTTAATTGTGGCCATATCAATGGGTATGGCACCTTAGACTTTTGTCTATGGAAGGTGCCAGGAGGTTGGAACAGTTCCTGCCCCAGGGCAGGAAGCAGTGTGGTTTGCACTGCTTTTGGAGGCACTCCTGTGAATTCTGCACTTTTGGCCACAGTGCTGGTTTTGCATTAGCTCAACTATCTGTCTTTGACATGCAGTCAAGAAAGAAAAGGGCAATTTCAAAGTTCCTTAATCAAGTAGCATTGCTCCTTTGACACCTGTTTCACTTAGCCACTAACAGTGTGTACAAAAACTAAGGTGAATTTTCTCAGGGGGGACACAATTCCACTCATAACATATACCAACCTCTTTTATAGTTCATAATCTGCTATGATCTTCAAAAGGAGATAGTAAACCTGTGCTACTTTGACCTAGGTCCTCCCCCTTAAAGCTGCAGCATAAAAATTTTCATTGTGACCTCACTGAGCTATGCAGCTATGGATTGGTGCAATCTAATGTCACTCAGAGCCTCAAACCCTGTCCAATTGGAGGCACATCATTCTGTGTGCACAGAGTCACGGATACAGAAGCAAAGGGGTGGGCTTGAATGATTTTGGGCAGGTTTTTAACTGAAACTCTCCATCAGAGATCATCTGGGAATTCTCTCCACGGTGTTTCCCCTGTTGAGGATGTTTAGGTTTCTTTGCCACAACCTAGGTACCCCTGAGAATTCTCAGATGCAAGCAGATTACAGGGAGGAAGTTGGGCACACTAAAACCATGGATAGGACATGCAGGTCAGCGTCCTGCTGGGCAGGTGAGGCAGTGTGTAAGTGGCTTTTTGCATCTTCCACTGTGTTCTTGAGTCCTGTAGGGCATCTGGACCGGGACCCGGGTCGCTTCTGGGTTTGGCAGTTGGGGACATGACCTTTAGTGCCGTCTGGCTGTGGGAGGGGCTGTCAGGACAGGGAGCATGCCTAACTCTCTCCCTATTTGTAGATGACTTGGAGGTGAGCGGACGTTTGGAGATAGTAGGATCTGTGGTTCATGCACACCCCAGGCTGCCTTCCTCCTGTTGGCCCAACCTCTTTTGCCCTCAACTTTCCAAATATGTGGAAGGCACTCTTCGATCCAAACAACACCACCCCAAGTCCAGTGTCTCTTTCGTCTAACCATACATCCCTAAATATCCCCCTCCCAGCCAGCATTCCCCCACACTGACTTTCCCTTTCCACAGAATTATCAATAATACCACCGAATCCCCACAGCTAGAGGGTTTCCACCATGCTTGTTGTTCTAAAGGAGGCCCCTGGCCTGTAGAGTCCTGAGTACATGGTGGGGACATGCCCTCCTGCCGGTTACAAACAGCCCCCTAACCTCATCAGGAAAGTGATCCGCATGCGTTGTCCTTGTTTTTGGGTGCCTGGTGTCCTTCCTATGGATCTATCTCAGTCCAACAGCTGACAGGGCCACAGATTCTGAGGCAAAGCCACCTGAACCTCCTGGATAGAAAAGACAACCTGACAATTGTGGCAGATCATAAATTCAGTTAAAGGACCTACCCCCCTTCTCCACAATATCATAAAACCTGCCCTTTTCTGTGATTGGGCAGTCCTCATAGCATACCCATATTGGATTGGTCTTGAGGCCCTGAGTGACATTAGATTGCACAAATCCAAAGCTGCACAGCTCAGAGGTCACAATGACAAGTTCTATGCTGCAGCTTCTGGAGGGAGGACCTAGCTTTTTCATACAACAGGTGTACTACCCTATTATTGAAGATGGTAGCAGGTTATGAATTAGAGCAGGAAACTTGTACATATTATGAGAGGAATTGTGTCTCCTTCGAAAAATAACTTTAATTTTCTAATACATAGTGTTAGAGGCTAAGTGAAACAGGCGTCATATGCACAATACTCCTAAGGCAGGCTGAACTGTCATTTTTTTTCTTTTTTGACTGCAATTAAAGTCTGGCTGTTGGACTGGTGCAGAGCGAACCATTCAATCAAAATTCCAGCATCCACACCAGCGCCTCCAGAAGCAGCGCTAACCACACTGCAGCCTGGCTTCACGCCTGACCAACTCGCCTGGCACTTAGCTGCTACATGTCGCCATCTAAAGGACAAATGTCTAATATGCCAAACCAGTTACTATGACCACCTTTAGGTCTTAAGCGAAGCATCCAGAAGCATTATTGTTAACTTCTTGCTCTCTTTTCTTCATCACCATGATCTGAATTCATTGCTTTTAGTAACAATACTACTAATTATGTGTGTGGGGGCATACTGATTCCTTTGCTTTCCTTATAACAGGAAACAAAAAGGACATGGTTTTAGGGTGTCCAGCACCCTCCCTGTAATGTTTCAGTTTGAGAAATAACAGGGCAACAGAGGCTTTGGCAAAGACATCTGAACATCCTCAACACAGGAGACAACCTGTTGATCATCAAAGAAGATCTCTGACAACTGATTTTTTTTTTCACTTTTTTTTCATTTTTCTTTTATTATTCATATGCGCATACAAGGCTTGGTTCATTTCTCCCCCCTGCCCCCACCCCCTCCCTTACCACCCCCTCCGCCCCCTCCCTCTCCCCCCCCAATACCCAGCAGAAACTATTTTGCCCTTATTTCTAATTTTGTTGTAGAGAGAGTATAAGCAATAATAGGAAGGAACAAGGGTTTTTGCTGGTTGAGATAAGGATAGCTATACAGGGCATTGACTCACATTGATTTCCTGTGCGTGGGTGTTACCTTCTAGGTTAATTCTTTTTGATCTAACCTTTTCTCTAGTACCTATTCCCCTTTTCCTATTGGCCTCAGTTGCTTTAAGGTATCTGCTTTAGTTTCTCTGCATTAAGGGCAACAAATGCTAGCTAGTTTTTTAGGTGTCTTACCTATCCTCACCCCTCCCTTGTGTGCTCTCGCTTTTATCATGTGCTCATAGTCCAATCCCATTGTTGTGTTTGCCCTTGATCTAATGTCCACATATGAGGGAGAACATATGATTTTTGGTCTTTTGGGCCAGGCTAACCTCACTCAGAATGATGTTCTCCAATTCCATCCATTTACCAGCAAATGATAACATTTCATTCTTCTTCATGGCTGCATAAAATTCCATTGTGTATAGATAGCACATTTTCTTAATCCATTCGTCAGTGGTGGGGCATCTTGGCTGTTTCCATAACTTGGCTATTGTGAATAGTGCCGCAATAAACATGGATGTGCAGGTGCCTCTGGAGTAACAGTCTTTTGGGTATATCCCCAAGAGTGGTATTGCTGGATCAAATGGTAGATCGATATCCAGCTTTTTAAGTAGCCTCCAAATTTTTTTCCAGAGTGGTTGTACTAGTCTACATTCCCACAAACAGTGTAAGAGGATTCCTTTTTCCCCACATCCTCGCCAACACCTGTTGGTGGTGGTGTTGCTGATGATGGCTATTCTAACAGGGGTGAGGTGGAATCTTAGTGTGGTTTTAATTTGCATTTCCTTTATTGCTAGAGATGGTGAGCATTTTTTCATGTGTTTTCTGGCCATTTGACTGACAACTGATTTCAATTAAAGACCTGCACAAGATTCAAGCCCGCCCCTTTGCCTCTGTATCTGGGCGTGATTGAGCAGTTCTCATGCCATGCCACCAATTGAACATGGCTCGAGGCCCTCAGTGACAATATATCGCACCAATCCAAAGCTCCATAGCTGAGGAACATCACAA